>NC_092169.1:25475000-25652500 GCF_045791955.1 Oncorhynchus clarkii lewisi
TTGGCAAATCGCGCTGTTAAGACACCGATGCCCTTTGCAACCACATACCTATGTGAGAGTGGATTCTCAGCCTTCACTAGCATGAAATATAAACACAGGCACAGACTGTATGTGGAAAATTATTTTTGACTGAGACTCGCTCCAATACAACCCAACATTGCTGAGTTATGTGCATCCTTCAAGCACACCCTTCTCATTAACCTGTGGTGAGTTATTCACAATGTTTGATGAACAAATAAGGTTTTATATTTAAGAAGGTTAAATAAAGAGCAAAATTATTGATTATTATTGTATTATTATTTGTGTCCTGGTCCAATAAGAACTCTTTGTGACTTCTGATGAGCCGGGTTGTGACAGAAACTCACACTCATTCTTATATTTAATAAATGTATCGTACAGTGTGTGTGTGGTAGGCTTACAATGATGACAAAAACAACATTTGAGAGTGCGCTGACCCTGGTGCTAGAGGGGGTATGCAGCTGGAGGTTGAATGTTGAAGGGGTACGGGACTATAAAAAGTTTGGGAACCACTGGTGTAGATGAAGCAGAGAAGACAGGTTAAAGAACGATTTTTAAGCTTTGACACAATTGAGACATAGATTGTGTGTGTGCCATGGGCAAGACAAAATATTTAAGTGCCTTTGAACGGGGTATGGTAGTAGGTGCCAAGCGTACCGGTTTGAGTGTGTCAAGGACTCCAACGCTGCTGGGTTTTTCATGCTCAACAGTTTCCTGTGTGCATCAAGAATGGTCCAACACCCAAAGGAAATCCAGCCAACTTGACACAACTGTGGGAAGCATTGGAGTCATCTTGGGCCAGCATCCCTGCTTTCGACATCTTATAAAGTCTATGTCTGACGAATTGAGGGTGTTCTGAGGGCAAAAGTGGGTGCAACTCAATATTAGGTAGGTGTTCCTAATGTTTTGTACACTCAGTGTATGTTACAGTGGTAAACATACTATTATTGGCAACCACATCCTTACCCCCGCTGTCTCCCCTCTTGCTCTCTTTCTCTCTTCCCTAAACGTTTGTGTGTGGATCAATTAACTAATGTCGGTCTCTATAGGAAATGGCATAAGACAACTGCATAGACATTCTTAATAAAACCATGTGATTTATCACACCCATGTGCACACACACACACACACACACACACACACACACACACACACACACACACACACACACACACACACACACAGTTAGTTAAACTGAGACGAGAGGCCTAATTTTAGTAATTTTAGTAATTTGCTTTGCTTTTCCCTTGATTTTCCACTGTAGCCTATCAGACTACACGTGTGTGTTTCATGTTTGGGACATACTGTATGACTGGTTCTCTGCTTCTGCACACAAAATCACTGTTCATTAAACTTAGCTGTTACTGTAGCCATTTACCTTTTACACACAGACACACACACACGCACACAAACATGAACACAGACATAGATGCACGCACGCACACACACAGTAATGAGAAAAACACACATACGAACACACATGCCACGCCTCAACACCAAAATATACAACTTCTCAAATTAAAACATTTTCTCCAGAGTAATTGCAGTGAAAACATCACTCAAGATCCTGCGCTATATATTCCCTCTTCGGCAAATAACTTCTGACAGGCTGCTTCTAAACAAATGCTTCAGTCTAGACTAGGGCATAAAACAGCACAGGCTGATCTATATATAGTGCATTCAGAAAGTATTCAGAACCCTTGACTTTTTCCACATTTTATTACGTTACACCTTATTCTAAAATGTATTAAATTGTTTTATTTCCCTCGCCAATCTACACACCATAATACCATATAATGACAAAGCAAAAACAGGTTACATAAGTATTCAGACTCAGAACTTTGTTGAAGCACCTTTGGCAACGATTACAGCCTTTGAGTCTTCTTGGGTATGACTCTACAAGCATGGCACACCTGTATTTGGGGAGTTTCACCCATTCTTCTCTGCAGATCCTCTCACGCTCTTTCAGGTTAGATGGGGAGCGTCGATGCACGGGTTCAAGTCCGGGCTCTGGCTGGGCCACTCAAGGACATCCGAAGCCACTCTCACTGCATTGTCTTGGCTGTGTGCTTAGGATCGTTGTCCCGTTGGAAGGTGAACCTTCGCCCCCAGTCTGAGGTCCTGAGCACGCTGGAGGTTATCATCAAGGAGCTCTCTGTACTTTGCTCTGTTCATCTTTCCCTCGATCCTGACTAGTCTCCCGGTCCCTGCCGCTGAAAAACATCCTTCACATGCTTCACATGGTGATGGTGATGGTGCCAGGTTTCCTCCAGACGTGACGCTTGGCATTCAGGCCAAAGAGTTCAATCTTGGTTTCATCAGATCTTTAGGTGCCTTTTGCCAAACTTCAATCGGGCTGTTATGTACCTTTTACTGAGGAGTAGCTTCCGTCTGGCCAATCAAGCATAAAGGCCTGATTTGTGGAGTGCTGCAGAGATGGTTGTCCTCTGGAAGGTTCTCCCATCTTCACAGAGGAACTCTGGAACTCTGTCACTGTGAACATCGGGTTCTTGGTCACTTCCCTGACCAAGGCCCTTCTCTCCCGGTTGCTCAGTTTGGCCGGGTGGCCAGCTCTAGGAAGAGTCTTGGTGTTTCCAAACATCTTCCATTTAAGAATGATGGAAACAAATGTGTTCTTGGAGACATTCAATGCTGCAGAAATGTTTTTGTCCAATTCCCCAGATCTGTGCCTTGACACAATCCTGTCTCGGAGCTCTACAGACAATTACTTCAACCTCATGGCTTGGTTTTTGCACTGACATACATTGTCAACTGTGGGACCTTATATAGAGAGGTGTGTGTCTTTCCAAATCATGTCCTATTAATTGAATTTACCACAGGTGGACTCCACTCAAGGTGTAGAAACATATCAAGGATGATCAATGGCAACAAGATGCACCTGAGCTCAATTTCAAATCTCATAGCAAAGGGTCTGAATACTTATGTAAATAAGGTATTTCTGTTTTTTTGTTTTAATGAATTAGCAAACCATTCTAAAAACCTGTTTTCATCATTTTGGGGTGTTGTTATTATAATGATCCATTTTAGAATAAGGCTGTAACGTAACAAAGTGTGGAAAAAGTGAAGGGGGCGGAATACTTTCCGAATGCACTGTATGAACAAGCTGATTCTCTGCTCTACTGTAGACTTCTTCTCTTCTTTAGTCCAATCTACTCTACTGTACTCTGGCTGTTGTATATAAGCAACTGCCTACACTAGCTTAAATTAATACATGCATTTTCAGTAATAATTCATTATATCGTAGCGATCTTAATCCAACACAGAGCTTTGTCGTGAAGAGGTTTGAATGTCTTGGTGTGAAATCCAAGGTGTTGGGCTGAAAGTCGGAAGGTCCAAGGTTCAAGATCAGGTTGGGACTGCCCTCTGCCTTTGCCACAATATCAATCATTCTCCTCTCTCTCTCTATTTCTTCCCAGCATCTAAAGCCTGCCCTCCATGTGACAACGAACTGAAAGCTGACACCATTATGGAACATTACTGTGCCAGTGACTTTGGTAAGTACTACAAACACACGCAGACACACACACGCACACGCACACACACACACCCACACCCACACCCACACACACACACACACACACACACACACACACGCACAGTAGTGTGACGTGTGATGTGTGTAGTTGGGTCATTCCACCAATTCAATTTGATTTCGCCAAATTTTTACATTCTGTCTACATGTTAAACTTCATAAAAACACGTTTTCCCATCTCAAAATAATTTAGTAAGTGCCTATTAAGTGCCAAATAAAGTAACATGGTTGGCCGTAACAGGGTTGACAATTTCATCTTAATTCAGCCATAAATCCCCTTGTGACATGGGGAATGGAAGCTTGTTGTGTGCAAAACGTGTCAAATTGCCAAAAATAGTAGAACCAGCTTTTACATTATGATTTATTTCACTATTAGATGTTTTATGTTTCTTTTGAAAAAAATATATTAAAAAAGGAATAGTTTCATCATATTATAACAAGAGTTCAGTAACAGGGTTGACCTTAAATGAGCGACAGACGTAAATGATTCACTAATCACATTAAATAAATCATGATCTTCAGAACATTTAAAACATCTGATTTATTGAATTCTCCATGTTGTCTTTAATAAAGGGCAATTTGTTTAATATAACAGGCCTTGAAATTCTATATTGGTGCATAATCTTTTCATTTTAAAGGGACGCAAAAGTGGAACGACCCTGTTAACAGGAATGGCTAATGACAGTTTTATATGTGTTTTGATGTTATCACAATTATTCTACAATGTAGAAAACAGTAAAAAATAATGAAAAACCCTTGAATGAGTAGGTGTGTCCAAACCTTTGACTGGTACTGTACGTGTAATCAGATCCTCCCCAACGCTGATTACAAATAGGAAAGATACAATAATACAAATAGAAAATCTAGTCAGCAGGTTGTGTTCGAGTTCAGTTTAAGTGCATTTTGAAACAATTTAATGTAAATTGTTAAACACTTAGATTTGTTTGTCCATAACACTTTTTTCCAATCTTTCTCTGTCCAGTGTCTGTGTTCTCTTGCCCATCTTAATATTTTTTTTTTATAGGCCAGTCTGAGATATGGCTTTTTCATTGCAACTATGCCTAGAAGGCCAGCATCCTCTTCACTCTCTTCACTGTTGACATTGAGACTGGTGTTATGCAGGTACTATTTAATGAAGCTGCCAGTTGAGGACTTGTGAGGCGTCTGTTTCTCAAACTAGACACTCCAATGTACTTGTCCTCTTGTTCAGCTGTGCACCGGGGCCTCCCATTCCTCTTTCTATTCTGGTTAGAGCCAGTTTGCTCTGTACTGTGAAGGGAGTAGTACACAGCATTGTAGGAGATCTTCAGTTTCTTGACAATTTCTCGCATGAATTAGCCTTAATTTCACAGAACAATAAAAGACTGACGAGTTTCACACACGTTCTACACAAGTCTGTGTAGAACTATTCACTGAATGATTATCATAATCATGGACATTGCCCAAGCTGTCCAGATCTCTAGTGGCAATCAATCAGTGTTTAAAAAAAAGCAACTAAAGCAAAGATATTCTACGTCTTTCAGGTTTTTGTACATGAGATCACAGAGTACACTATTACCTCTTTTATGTATCACCCCAAAATGTAAGATATTACCCAAAATATTATTGCTGTCCATTACTCACAAGTTCATATGATACCAGCCATACCTTTAATTAATGAGAAGGTACTTCTGGTTGAAGCATGGCGGAACAGTGTCATTAATAAAATTCAAAGAGAAACACAAAAGAGTGAATGTGTCCCAAATAGAACCCTATTCCCTACATAGTGCATAAAGCCTTATAAACCCATGACAAAACCAGTGCACTGTACGCGCATTTGCGCTAGCCATATTTCGCAGGTCACTACTTTTTAAAAAGGCAGAAATGCCTTCTGGAATGTAAACTTTCATGTGCCTTAATAACAGACTTGTATGCCATCTGTAAATGCAAATTAAAATGTTAAATTATGAGCCTACTGTAGTTGGTTTAGCCACAGAAAAAGACAGCAATCTTCTCGCTAGCCATGATTGGCTGAGATAATGAGTGGGCTGGACATGCCGAAAGATGAGTTCGGATTGGTCTGCCTTATAGCACGCTTCTGTGTATTTGAGCAGGTAAGTATGTGTAAGTAATCCTGTCTAAGCAGCTTTTTTCATATATCGCATCATATAACAGCATAAGTGTTGTTCACCACTTTCTGGAGGACCGAGTTTTGAAATCAGTGGAATTAGAGTATGATAGCTAAGTAAATAGGAGAAAACACCTTTTCCGGATTACATCTTCAAACTAAGGGCAACCATGGCATCCATGACAAGGAGAAGCGTCTATGATGTATATGGGTAAGATAGTCTAGAAAGCTACCCAAGTAACCATTTCAATAGAATGTCACTGCGACAACTGTTGATAGACGTAGCTGGTAAATTCAATATCTACTCCGATTTCAGAGCACGGGTAAGATAGTCTAGCTAGCTACATTTTCAGATATTACACGTTTATAATTTTGACAGAAGGTCGTTTTCATTTCAAGTTAGTGTACTGTTAGCTATCTACCTAACGTTAGCTGTCTGGCTCGCTAGCTAATGTTACGTGTATGATCTTATTATTTGTATATCAGAGCCATTTGCTTTGCTAGTTATAGCCTAATGTTAGCTAGCTAACATTGAACCTAGTTGGTTAGCTACCTGCAGATTTATGCAGGGTAGTAACTTCATGAGTTGGGATTATGTTTATTTACCTAGCTAGCTAGCTAGCTACATGTCTTAACAAAAAGACTCCACTACGCAGGTAACCATTTCAATAAAATGTCACTGCGACAACTGTTGATAGATGAAGCTGTTAAATTCGCTCTGGCTATCTACGCCAATTTCAGAGCACTCAGCCTCAGGCAGACCGTCATTAGTTGTAAAAACACTGCCCCTCTGTGTCATTCAAACATACTTTTTATTATGTTTTATTTGTACTTAAAAAAAAACGTTTATCTTTAACAATCATTCTATAGCCCGCACAGCAACTGCACTCCCACTTGTCTCCTATTCCACATACCAACCCCCAGCTTCCCTCAGCCCATCCCATCTATCTCTGCTGGCCACCCACTTTGGGTTTCTACACAACACATATCTTTGAACTATGCTGTGATGCTTAATGTACAATTTCAATCTATCTAATTGAATATAATTTACAGATTGCATTTTGAAGATAAATACTTTTACTAAGAGTATTAGTATATTAGTAATTGACTGACCGGTCTCTCCAGTTCTCCAAACAGTACTATTTCTAGGGTCAATTTTAGTTCAATGCTATGCATTTTCAGCCATTCCTGAACCTGAGACCAGAAACAGGCTACCTGAGGGCAATACAAAAATAAATGGTCTATTGATTCTGTATCCTCACAACAAAATGTCGATGATTTTATGCCCCAAATATTCAACATTTTGTTGGTGGCAAGAATTTTATGTAATAATTTTAGCTGAAAAGCATGAAGTCTTGAATCTTGCGTTGTCATATATTAACTCATACCATGGACTCGTACCATGGAATCGGTACATCAAAAATCTCTTCCCAACTATTTTGCAATCTGTATGGCACAGTTGTCAACATCCTGGTCCTCAAATGAAACAGGTATACTTTCTGGTTTATGTTATTTTTATTCCTTTGCCAGTTTTGATCCTTTATATTGGGCAGACAGACCAGTTCCCCACCTCCTCTCGCTGCCAGCTGCCTCCTCCATTTTTGGGGTAATGCTGTAATCAATTGGTTGTATTCTTGGATTGAGCAGACCTTCCCATATAATTCTGATAATTCCATGAAGGACATAACTCTACCATTCCAATTTACAATATAATTTAAGAACAAATAAATACAGGTATTTTATCAACCAGCACACAGGGGGATGAAGTTGAAATTGTAGCCAGCTCTGCAATGCTTGTTTGAAAAAGAGAGACACTTTGAAAAAAAGTATAATTTTCAATTAATCGAAAATGAAACATGGCCATCTGCACAAAGGCAAAAAGGCCATTCTTAAACAATGGATGAGCTTTTCTTAGTAATCTACCTGAGAACCATTTAGGGTTTAGTGCTTTTATATTTAATAATCTCAACCAACCCAAATCATATTCATTATATAGACAGGCACATTTTATTTGGTCTGGTTTAGCGTCCCAGATAAAGCAAAATAAACTGAACTATGACTAAGGAGTTAATTTTCCATAAATAGACAGTTATTTATCTCTCCATGGTTGCAGGATCTTGTCTATTTTTACAAGTTTTACAAGCTATTGGAGTTCATTGTGGAGAGCGTATTTATATATTTTGTGATATGAATACCAAGTATGTCTATTTCACCATCAGCCCATTTTATATGTAAACTGCAGGGTAATGTAAAAGTTGTATTTTTTGTAAAATTGTACACTTATCATAATGAGGTTTTATTCCAGAGAGTACAGAAACGTTATCTAGATCTTCAATGAGACATTGCAGATGGACATCTTTGTTTTTCTAATCCTCTAAGTTGTTATTGATTCCGATTTCAATAGCTAGCATTTCGATGGCCATAACGATATGGTGACAGCGGACCCCCTGTTTAACTTCTCTTGACAATTCAAAACTCTCTGAGAAGTAGTCGTTATTTACTATTTTACACCTGGGGTTGCTATACGTTATTTTTATCCATTTTATAAGAGAATTACCAAAATTTAGAAATATCCAGGCATTTATAAATAAAATCCATTCTTACTTTATAAAATGCCTATTCAAAATCCGCTAAAAATACCAGGCCTGGCTTCTTAGACGTTTCATGATGTTCTATTATTTCTAGTAGTGTTGTATATTATCTCCAATATATTGTCCACGTAAAAAACCTGTCTGATCATGATGAACAATACCTGGTAAAACCCTTTAAATTCTGAATGCTATGCATTTCGCGAGGATTTTTGCATCACAACATTGAAGTGTAAGGGGCCTCCAGTTTTTTAGATAGACTGGGTCTTTATATTTGCCATCTGGGTCTTGTTTAAATAATAATCAGACCTTCCTGCTGAGTACCTGACAGACTACCATTTCTATAGGAGTAGTTAAAACAATCTAACAATAGAGCTTTTAGTATATCAAAAAAAGGCTTGATATACCTCTACCGGTGTGCCATCAAGCCCTGGTGTTTTTCCAGACTGAAAGGATTTAACAGCCTCAAAAAGTTATTCCTCTGTAATTTGTCCTTCACACTGATCTTTCTGTACATTTAATAATTTTCAGTTTTTTATATTATTTGGAAAGAATTCCTTTCCGTAATCTTCATTCAGTGGGAGAGGATGAGACGGAAAAGAGAACATCTGCCAAAAATGATTATCTTCCTCTTTAAAATATCATTCGGAGAATCATAGATGACTCCGTCTTCAGTAACGAGTTTCTGCAAATTATTTTTGTTAGTGTTCCTGTGTTGGAGATTCAGGAAGAATGTTGTGCATTTTTCTCCATATTCCATCCAGTCTGCTTTATTTTTGTAATAGATTACATGAGATTGTTCTTGAATAAGTTCCTCAAGTTCTTTTTGTTTTTCCTCTAACTTATTTTGTCTCTGTAACATCGTTTTTATTGCTATCTACCTGTACTATTAGTTCATGTATTTCCCTTGTTAGTCTTGTCTCTTTAGCCAGAAACTGCTTTTTCATTATTGAAGAATATTGAAGTGAATGACCCCTGAAGGTACATTTTAAGGTATCCCAAACAATAAGGGGATTTGCTGAACCTATATTATACTGGAAAACTTCAGTTATAAATAATTTAGTCTTAGTTAAAAATAAGTTGCCCTCAGTAAACTTTGATAAAATTTCCAATATCCTCATCCACGTGGAAAATCTATAAGAGTTATGTGAATGCCAATTAGATGATGATCCGATCACATTCTGTCCCCTATTATAACTTTTTTCACCTTTGATGGAAGAGTGAAAGAAACAAGAAAGTAGTCAAGGCGACTAGCTTGATTAACCAGTTGGATTTAGGGGGCGCTATTTAAATTTTTGGACGAAAAATATTCCCGTTTTAAACAAGATATTTTGCCACGAAAAGATGCTCGACTATGCATATAATGGACAGCTTTGGAAAGAAGACACTCTGACGTTTCCAAAACTGCAAAGATATTGTCTGTGAGTGCCACAGAACTGATGTTACAGGCGAAACCTGTATATGGCTGTGAATGAGCTACGAATGAGCTTACGTTTTCCACGTTTTCCCCAAGGTGTCTACAGCATTGTGACGTCTTTTTAGGCATTTCCCTTGAAGAATGGCTGTAAGGGACCATATATGGCATGTGGTGTCTCCCGCAGAAAACCTTGCGTAAAATACTGAGGTAGCCATTTTTCCAATCGCTTCTTATGAGAAACCAACTGCCTCGACGGATGTATATTATCGAATATATTTGTTAAAAACACCTTGAGGATGGATCCTAAACAACGTTTGCTGTGTTTCTGTCGAAATTATGGAGCAAATTTTTAAAAAAGTTTGGTGTTATAGTTCTAGCATTTTAGGGTCGATTTCTCAGCCAAGAATGATGAACAAACGGGAGCTATTTCGCCTACAAAAATAATATTTTTGGAAAAAAGGAACATTTGCTATCTAACTGGGAGTCTCCTGAGTGAAAGCATCTGAAGTTCTTCAAAGGTAAATGATTTAATTTGGTTGCTTTTCTTATTTTCGTGAAAATGTTGCCTGCTGCCAGCAGAGCCTAATGCTTGTCTAGCGTTGGCTGTAAAGCATATTTTGAAAATCTGAGACGACAGTGTTGTTAACAAAAGGCTAAGCTTGTTTTTGAATAGATTTATTTCACTTCATTTGCGATTTTTATGAATAGGAAAAGTTTATAGGGGTATTTATGTCCGTTGTGTTATGCTAATGCATTTGAGGCTATGATTACGCTCCCGGATACGGGTTTGCTCATCGCAAAAGGTTAAGTCCCCTCCATGTACGTATATCTCACTAGGTTGGGGTTTTTTAGTCTCCAAATATCCACTATTTCTAATGTGTCCATTATTTGTGATTTCCTTAAGGGCACAGTGATGATAGTTTGTAGAGTGATTACCTTTACGGTCTATTGAGGAACTTAAAACTGTGTTATAATGATTTGATCATTTGTTGCCTGTAAGTTCAGTAAATTGGAAAAATAGTTTTAGACGAAGTATAGATCATCCTGATTTGGACCATATAGATTAATGAGCCAGATCTATTTTGATATTTGAGTTTCCTGTAAACAGTATATGTTATATTACTTTACTTTAAGCCATGTAAAGACGGATCTTCTTTTTTATAATATGCTGAACCATTACAATTATAAATGGCTATACTTATTTCACCCCTTACTGTCATGTCCTGACCTTAGAGATCCTTTATTCTCTATTTTGGGTTAGGTCAGGGTGTGACTAGGGTGGGCATTCCAGTTTCTTTATTTCTAGGTTGGCCTGGTATGGTTCCCAATCAGAGGCAGCTGTCTATCGTTGTCTCTGATTGGGGATCATACTTAGGCAGCCTTTTCCCACCTGTTGGTTGTGGATTCTTGTTTGGTGTATAGTTGCTGGTTAGCACTACATAGGTTCACGTTCGTTTCTTTCTTCGTTCTTGTTTTTTGCCGGTTCACGTTATTTAAAGATGATGAACCCAAACGAGGCTGCATTTTGGTCCGATTCTTACAACAACGATCGTGATACTTACCATATCTAGATACTTTTCTCAGTCTAAATTGACCATAATTAATGCTTGTAAAGTTACCTCCACCAGAGGTATTATGACAGTCAAAACTAGAGCTTTCAAATGTCTGATATTTAGAATTCAAGAAATGGGTTCTAGCAATATTTGTTTTATTCCCTTGCCTGTTTGCCTGTGAGCCAATCCCACATATGTTAGAAAATTGAGACAAGATACTATGTGTGTAGTAAATCTGAGTAGGTTGATGTGTATGATATTGGATGTGATTTAGTGACAGTGTGTATGATGTCTGTATAAGTGTAAGATTATAATGTGTGATTTCCAAATAAATAATAACTTCGCCAATTTGCATCGTTGAGTGTCTATTTGTGTAACATGTAGTGCGTATAGTTTTAATATTCATGATGATAATTGTAATCCATACGTATCACCTTCATAGTTGCATCATAATTACCTTTAGTATCATTGAAAAACACATTCCAGCATTTCCATAGCAGTTCACGTTTCACATGATGAAAGAGACCTTGCATTACTCTAGAGACAGCTTCACTATAGAACAAATGTATTCCGTACAATATGTTATTATTCCCTAATAACCCTATTCTGATATCTTCCCCTTGCTTGTTGTAAACATACAGTATATAAACTTGTAGACAAATACATAAAAAAAGAGACAAACAATAAACACATTAAAATATAAAACCGTTCTCGACAATAGAGAGAGAGGGAGAGAAGAGAAGAGAAAAGAGAGAGAGTGAGAGAAGACAGTGAGATCATGTGTGTATGTGTACTGTATGTATAAGTCAGCATGTGTAAGCGAGCATGCAATTGAGTACGTGTGTGTTCATATCCACTTCACGATGTTCAGATATTTTCACAGTTCCCATACTTTATTTTTTTCATAACCTGAAGTCCCTGTAGAATTTAGTACAGCCATGGTGTTATGGAGCTGTCTCAGAATAGCTGTCCATCTATAAAGAGTTTGTCCACAATGATAAAGGCACGCTTACCCTTCTCCCATTGTTGCCTTTGTACCGGATACAGTCTCTTGTGACGTTTGTTTATCTCCCTTGGAAATTGGTCATTGAGACTAAACATTTGGTCCCTTTATGTTCCCTTCCCCTGCTTTTGATCAGTTCCTTTTGTTGGTAGTGCTCAAATGCGATGATCGGAACGGGGATCCTTGGTCTTGTCGCTCTGAGCTCCAAGTCTGTGTACTCGGTGGAAAGCCACCTTGTTTACAGTCTCTAGAGGAAGTTTCAAGACGGATTGCATGAATTCTCTGATCGCGAACTGTGGATTATTGGATGCGTCCTCAGGAATCCCAGAAAAAAAATTATTTTCACGCATGCTACGACTTTGTATGTCTAGTATTGACTCCTTCGTCACCCTGTTTTCCCTGAGTAGACAATCCCTGTTGAAATCGTAGATTTTTACCTTGGCTGTGAATGCCTTATTTTCTCCATGGAGCGTGAGAATTTCACTCTGGCTGAACTCCAAACTCCCCCTCAGCTCTGCTACCTCCTCACACAACCTTTTCAGTGTTGCATGGATTCCAGCCAGAGCACTAGCCTCTACTTCAACGGTAAGTAAATCGTACATGTCTGTAGACACTGTTTTTCTTTTTTATGTCAGGTTGAAGTTATTTTGTGAGGTTGTCTTTTCATGATGGAGTATGTTGTTTTTCCATAGCGTGAAGCTGTTGGTACTCATCGATTACCCTCAGGATCTCCTTAGTATCCCGGTTGGTTCTTTACTGCAATCAGTTGTTCTACGAAAAGATAACCATGAGTCTTTCCCATGACAATGACAGGTGTCCATAGTACAGCCAGCTAGCACTCGCAGAATCCACACAAAAAAGAAAATGGAACAGAAATTTGCAGTCCCAGCTGTAAAGGCTATCCACGTTGTGAAATCCGTAGCAACAAAACTTAAGTTCTGATTAAAATCGATTTTATGAAAAAAATAATGATATTAACAACAAACCGAGTGTAGACAGTACAGTGTTATATTGTGCGCTCTGATGACGTATCTGATGACGAAAAAAGCATTGCCAGCAGCACAGTTGTAGTCACCAGATGGATGGGGCTAAAGCTTAAGAGGGTGTGAACAATGCGGAATGGGTGTAGACAAAGAAGAGCTCTCCAGTGGGTACCAAAACATTCAAAGGCATTTTTCTCAAAAGTGAGGTTACAAGATTATCAACTTTCAAAGCAGAATTACTTTCCCATTGTTCCTCATATGTAGTGTATGATATACCAAGTTGTAGCTATGTGTCTCTGCTTTTATCCAATGTAAAAAAACACAATTTCAAATTTTGCTACATAAGACCGAATCAAGGCGGTCGGTCACATATAGGGAATAGGATGCAATTTGGGACACATCCAATGTCTTCATTCTCTTTCACATTTAGAGTAGCAGCCAAAGTCCTATTCTTTGTCATCTAGCATGAGGTCACAGATACACACACACACAAACACACACACACACACACACACACACACACACACACACACACACACACACACATCTCTTGTCATCTAACATGAGGTCAGAAACTCATCTAGATATATTTATTTGTCTGTTTAATTGTGAGATTGACTAATGGTAAATTGTGGAGTCCAGGGGGAATGAAGGAGAATAACAGGGGGATATAGCTTGAAAAAGCATGACGCAATACCTCTCTTATTAGAATGTAATATGATTGCGTATGATGGCAGATAGCCATTTGAAGAGACACAGAAACACACATGCAGATGCACACACACCAGGTGCGGACGGTGCCGTTTAAGATGAGGGAGGACAATACTTTTTTATGAGCATGGCCTTATTTCTATTACAGCATATTGGATGACTGTCATTCATATCCCATTCATCCAGCTCAATGTAACATCGATAGGTTTAGGCTACTACATGACACAAACATTTTCCCTATAAGCAGGTTTCCCAAATATAACTACAACCTCACCTGTGAATGAAAGTTTACAACGTAGGTGCACAGGTCAAGAGAAATTTGAGTAATCAAAGTGACAGACATTGACACATTCAATACCGCCTTGCACAATCATGCCTGCATCTAGCTGATCTAGGGTGTAATCATTAGTCCAACATTTGCAAACCAGACAAATTCAGGTATGTTTATCCCAGTTTCATTCCGTTTGCTTCAGTTTAAGAAATGTTTTTCAACAGAATCGGTGGAATGAATACACCCCTGATCACACACAAACACAATTCACTTTCATAGCAGCCAACATGATCACACTGATTGTTGTATAATTCCTACCCACATCTACGTGTTCTCCTTCTCTCACCTCTTCCCTTTGCTTGTGGACTTCACTGCCACAAATCAAATGCTATTTGTCACATGCGTCGAATACAACAGGCACCTTACAGTGCAATGCTTACTTCCAAGCCTTTAATAACCAACAATGCAGTTTTAAGAGAAATGTTTTAATTAAGTTTTAAAAAATAGATAAGTAAAAAATAAGAAATAAAAGTAAAGCAGCAGTAAAATAACAATAGCGAGGCGATATACAGGAGGCACCAGTACAGAGTCAATGTGCAGGGGCACCGGTTAGTCGAGGTAATTGAGGTAACATGTACGTGTTGGTAGAGTTGAAGCGACTATGCATAGTTAATAAACAGAAAATAGAAGCAGTGTAAAAGAGGGGGGGCAATGCAAGTAGTCTGGGTAGCCATTTGATTAGATGTTCAGGAGTCTTATGGCTTGTGGGTAGAAGCTGTTGAGAAGCCTTTTGGACTGAGACTTGGCGCTCCAGTACCGCTTGCTGTGCGGTAGAAGAGAGAACAGTCTATGACTTGGGTGGCTGGAATCTTTGACAGTTTTTAGGGCCTGACACCGCCTGGTATAGAGGTCCTGGATGGCAGGAAGCTTGGCTCCAGTGGTGTACTGGGCTGTACGCATTAGTCTCTGTAGTGCCTTGCGGTCAGAGGCTGAGCAGTTTCCATACCAGGTGATGCAACCATGGTACATGAAATCAATTATAGCTATCTCTCTCTCTTCTCCTTAATATTTTATGAAATTCATTTATTCAAAACTGTTCAACTATTGCCTTTCTCTGTCACGTCTGCTCCCGCTCTTCCCCCCCTGGCACTTGAGGGCAGCAGGCTGCCCTGCATCATGCTCTCCTGTCATCAATTATGCACACCTGCCTTCCCTCGTCACGCGCATCAGCGATATTGGACTCACCTGGACTCACTCATCTGTTTATTACCTCCCCTATATTTGTCAGTTCCCTTGCTCTGTTCCCTGCTGACCCATTAGTTGTTTTTTGTTTGTGTTACCTGCTTGCTGACACTGTTACTCTCTAGTTCCATGTCCGTTATTTATTAAATGTTTTACTCCCCGTATCTGCATTGTCTCTCCAGCGTCATTCCATGTGACATTCTCTCTCTTTGAGTCAACTACTTACCACATTTTATACACTGCAATGCTAGCTAGCTGTAGCATATACGTTCAGTACTAGATTCATTATTTGATTCTTTGATTGGGTGGACAACATGTTGCAAGAGCTCTGATAGGTTGGAGGACGTCCTCCGGAAGTTGTAATAATTACTGTGTAAGTCTATGGAATGGCATGAGAACCAAGAGCCTCCTAGTTTCGGTATTGCATTTAATTTACCCAAAGGAGGATGGAAACTTGCTGTCTTCCGACTATTGCGTAGACAATAACTCATACATGATTTCAAGTTGAATTAAAGTTTCTTGTCAATCAGGAAACCAAAATTGGACGTTGATTTGACGTTGTCAGGTTTTTACCCACTGGGCAGCTGGATATCCAGTCAGTCACTGGCAATAAACTGCTGACCAAGCAAAGCAGTCCCAGAGAGACCTGGCTGTGGACCTGCTAGGTATAACCCTCTTAGGTGTGGTCCTGTAAATACCCAACACCTGCGTGTTAGTGAGGCTGACGTGCTCTCGCCCCAGGAAGTGCTGTTTCTGCTCAAAATGACAGGCCCTCTCTCTCTCTCTCTCTCTCCGTCACTTTCTCCTCCTTTGCCTCTCTCTTGGTTTCTCTCTGTCTCTCTCAGTCTTTCTCAGGCTCTCTCGGTCTCTGTCTGTCTGCCCCCCTCATTCTCTCGCTCCTTTCATTTTCATTGCATAAAGCAGGTTGAGCTTGTCATCAGGACATAGGTCAGACTCACTCACACACAGACTCCGAGAACATTACTTATGACATATCTCTAGGTGGGCACACAGGGCATTTTACTTACAGCTGACCCCTTTTGAAGCTTCCATCATTGTGTGTGTGTGTGTGTGTGTGTGTGTGTGTGTGTGTGTGTGTGTGTGTGTGTGTGTGTGTGTGTGTGTGTGTGTGTGTGTGTGTGTGTGTGTGTGTGTGTGTGTGTGTGTGTGTGTGTGTGTGTGTGTGTGTGTGTGTGTGTGTGTGTGTGTGTGTGAACTAGGCCCACCTAGCCATCCAACCTGCAGTTTCCTCACTGAAAACTGTGTGAGACAACTCTTTCCATGGTCATTTTATTGTATGTTACTTGCATTATTTTGTGCAATGTCTCAGGTCAAATCCTAGCCAGTGGAACACACAACCACTAAACAGACACATGTCCCCCTGAACATACTAAGACCATGTGTGTATATGTGTGCATGAAATGAATATGGAATGTATGTTTATAAAACAGCAGGCGAGAAGTGAAATGGCAATCTTCCAGGCGGTTTGGAAACATAGCAATGTTTCATACCAATGTTGGTCCTTACCCTCAACATGATTAATTTTGCCTGTCAGGGTGTGTTCACATGGAGAATTCCTCTCTGTTACACACACACACACACACACACACACACACACACACACACACACACACACACACACACACACACACATACACAGGGCAGTCCCATTTAACCCGCCTTCACATGTATACATTAAGCTGTATAAATGAATGTATTGGAGTCACTAGCTTAATGCTCTGTTTGTCATAGCATATACGTATCTACGCTGTTGCTATCTATTTGTGGTTCACCAGAATGTAAACAACCATATAGAGGAATATACAGTGCCACATGTAGGAATATTTACATTATAAATGCCTTATAATTGGGTTTCAGTAAGTAAGAGAATAAAACGTTTGTCATGGGTTGCGTTTCAAATGGCATCCTTTTCCCTTTATAGTGTGTTACTTTGTATGCCATTTTGGGACACATCCACCAGTGTAACTTTCCATTGTAGTGTTTAGGTGCTCAATAGAGGGACAACGATTAGGGCGTACACACACACACACACACACACCCACCCCACACACACACACACACACACACACACACACACACACACACACACACACACACACACACACACACACACACACACACACACACACACACACAGAGGATGTAGTCTTGAGGCAGTCCCAAGGTAATAGAGATTAGTTGTGTCAGGGGTAAATGACGACCCTCTAGATCAGGGTTCCCAAACTCGGTCTGGGAGCC
Organism: Oncorhynchus clarkii lewisi; assembly: GCF_045791955.1. Taxonomy (NCBI): domain Eukaryota; kingdom Metazoa; phylum Chordata; class Actinopteri; order Salmoniformes; family Salmonidae; genus Oncorhynchus; species Oncorhynchus clarkii. The sequence goes on from NC_092169.1 coordinate 25,492,706, forward strand.
CCCGGTGGGTGCACATTTTGTTTTTGCCCTAGCACTACACAGCGAATTCAGAAAATAACCAACTCATCATCAAGCTTTGATTATTTGAATTAGCTGTGTAGTGCTAGGGTAAAAACCAAAGGCACCCATGGGTGGGGCCCCAGGACCGGGAAACCCTGATCTAGAGAGGTGTAGAGTACCCCTGTGCCTGCATCTGAGTGTGTGCGTATTGCGTGTGTGCGTGCATGCGTTTGTGTGCTGTCAAAGCAATGGCCAAGTCACAACATAAAACACATGATTAGCTTTCATATACTGTCGTCTTTGAATGATCAGGTCCAATGTTAGGCTGATTTGATTTGCTAAAGAATGGATTGTATGTTTTTTTTGTTTAGCTCATGGATTTAAGTTTTCTCTGTTTACCCTACCATAGTTTCAAATAAGTTAAATATGTTGTTTAAAGGCAACACAATCATTAGGATAAAATTGATGTCATTGATCCAATTTTGTATAACTCTCTCTCTCTCTCTCTGTCTCTTTCCCTTCTCTCTCTCTCCTTTCTCTCTCCCTCCTCCCTCCATCTCCTCTTCTCTCCTCACTCCCTCTCTTTGTCCTTTCTCTCGCTCCCTTCTCCCATAGCTATCAAGATGAAGATCAAAGAAGTGAAGAAAGAGAAGGGTGACCGTAAACTCATCGCTGCCCAGAAGAAGAAGAAGGTGCTCAAGATGGGTGTCCTGCGTAAGAAGGACTTGAAGAAGCTGACACTGTACATAAAGAACGGAGCCAACTGCCCCTGTGCTCAGCTCGACAGTCTTGGCAGTAACTTCCTCATCATGGGTCGTAAGGTGGACCAGCAGCTGCTGCTCATGTCCATCCACAAATGGGAGAAGAAAAGCAAGGAGTTGAAGTTCGCCATCAAGTATATGAAGAGTCATCAGTGTCCCACCTATCATACTGTCTTCCAGTGACCTTAGTTATACAACAATCACAACCCTACTTCCCAGTTGTCCCCCCCTCTCCCGTCTATCCTTCCATTGTCCTACCTATCATACTGTTTTGCTGTGACATCCAGTGGTTTTGTGATGCCTGTAGAAGTGGGTATACTCTAATTCTGCCCAAAATATTCCCAAATGGCCCGCCCGTCAAAGGAAAGGCAAAAAAAAGATATATTTTCCTATAGTTTTTCTGTATTTTCCTATAGATTTTTCAGGTCAGAATCACACTTTTTTTATATATAGAAAAACAAATGTATGTTCTAAGTCCACGATAATGCTTAACCACATCAGGGGACCATTTTTGAGGCCTGGGAAAATCATAATAAAATATTTTTGGCAGGTAGTAGTTGCACATTAATTCAGTTGTGCTCCTAGCTAGATACCCTTTATGCACTCCAAATGCAAAATACAGTAACTACATATTTTTTGACTGTAAGATCCGTCTTCAAAGTATTTTTCTGTCTAGACAGCATTCTCTGATACTCAATGATATCTTCTGATCAACTGGTTTGTTCTTGTGTCCGGAAACTTAATTCCACATTAATCAGATAATATACTTAGCCATTAGAATGGATCAAAGACTTTTGAACAAATTCGTAGTTACTGCATTTTGCCTTTGTAGGGCGGAATTTGGCTAGTGGTGTTTCTGTACTGTACAATGTCCTACATGTGATGGCAGAGTTTGTAAAACAAATGCCCTCCCAATTGATACAAATCATCATGGTATCATTCTACCATTCTACTTTGTAATCAACATTTAATTGGAAAGGATTTTTGCCAGACATTTTCATTCAAACAGCGCATGATGACTGAATTGCACACCAATTTCGGACCCCACTTTTTCAATATCTGGTTTGCATACACATTGTTGCCTTAGTTAGCATTTACTGGTAGATATCAAAAGTTTAACTGTCTTTCCTACCTACCCTACTAACCGATGTCGTTCTTCTGTGAGCTGCTCCATGAAACAACCAGTTGATAGCTGCGCACTCTTGCTGTCTGCTCTGAAACTAGGCTATGTGTGCAGCTCACATGTGAATATACACCATATTTACAAAAGTATTTAGACATCCCTTCAAATGAGTGGATTTGGGTATTTCAGCCACACCCATTGCTGACTGGTGTATAAAATCGAGCACACATCCACGCAATCTCCATAGACAAACAGTGGCAGTTGAATGGCCTTACTGAAGAGCTCAGTGACTTTCAACGTGGCACGGTCATCGGATGCTGCCTTTCCAACAAGTCACTTTGTCAAATGTCTACCCTGCTCGAGCTAACCTGGTCATCTGTAAGTGCTGTTATTGTGAAGTGGAAACATCTAGGAGCAACAATGGCTCAGCCACGAAGTGGTCGACCACACAAGCTCACATAATGGGACTGCTGAGTGCTGAAGCGGGTAGCACGTTAAAATAAATGTCTGTCCTCTGTTGCAACACTCACTACCGAGTTCCAAACTGCCTCTGGAAGCAACATCAGCACAATAATTGTTCTTTGTCTAGGCCCCCTTACTTCCAGTGAAAAAGGAGTGAGGGTATGCAGTGCCCACGGGGGATTAAGAAGTGAGTGTACTTCCACTGACATTTTTTCGGGTATACGGCGTATACCTGGGTATACCCTCCACTAAGCCACTGTTCATATCTCACAAATAGCTCTATTAGTATCGGATTAGTATTCCCATCTAGTCTGGTCCCAGATCTCTTTGTGCTCTTGCGAACTCCATTTCTGTCCTTGTCAAGCCAAAATGACAATGAGTTGGGCATGATACCACAAACAGACTGGCACTCGGGCTACTTCTCACCTGGCTATCTATCCCTCATTCTCACCCAAGTCTCCCCAGTCTCTCTCCCAAGTCTCGCCCAGTCTCACACCAGTCTCCCACATATCCCACCATGCTCTAGAAAACACCCTCTATGCCCCTCGGCTCCAGACCCCTCCAGATCCTCTAGACCCCTCCAGACCCCTCCAGACCCTCTAGACCCCTCCAGACCCTCCAGACCCCTCCAGACCCTCTAGACCCCTCCAGACCCTCCAGACCCCTCCAGACCCTCCAGACCCCTCCAGACCCTCCAGACCCTCCAGACCACTAGTCCAAACATTGAACCTTTTTGTGGCCCAATCCTGTAGACTATTCTGATAACTCACTCCCTAGCCCCTACCCTACAGTAGCACTTTCTCTAGCCCCTACCCTTTCTCTAGCCCCTACCCTAGCCCATACCCTACAGTAGCACTATTTTATACCTGACCTGAGAGCCCCAAAGAAACCCAGACTTTCCTGTTTTTGAGATGGTTACTACATATTTTTGATACAGGGGTGGTGGTGTTACTAACCTGCCATATATTGGAGTCAGCGTTTATCACAGTCACAAGGTGACGGGATCCTCCAAGACACTATGAGATTGTTAGATCCTATAAATAAAACAATCACATGTATATTTTACAGATGTCCCCTTATCATTATGACGATAGCAGAGGGGGTTAGTAAAAAGTATGGTAAGACTTGCACAGATTGTGGTAAGGACAATGCTTTTGGTGCTTTGAATGATTTTATAATTCTTCAAAAGAATGCAGACATTGGAGAAAAGCAAGCTTCAAGATTTGTTAATAGTCGAAAGGGAGAGTTTATGCTTTTGAGAAAAAGGGGTAAGAGAAAATGCATGTGTAAAGTTTGAGTTAAAGGTTGTGCCCTTAGCAGGCTGTTTATGTGTTCAGTAGACACTGAAATAGACAAGCTACCTGTCTGTCCAGAGTGGATATAGAAAGTTAGTTAGCTGCTGATGACACCTTATTTGAATGTTCTGTCATACGCTCAAAATCATGACTGAGCAGGATCAGGTATTTCCTGAAAACACAGACGTTGGAAAATTCCAAGGTTTTTCAGAAAACAGGATTGGAGGATATCCACATGTCCTTTCTATTCCCTCCCGATTCCAGGAATTTTTCAACCAGGATTTCTAGAAAACCAAGGAATTTGGGGAAAGTTATCGGAATTTTGCAGGCCTACACAGAAACATTATGGAATATTCAAATAACATGTTTCCATTCCTTGTTATGTTTCTCATTTTGTGTAGAAAAGAATGAAAAGGTTAATAAAATGAAAAATATATAATAATAGGTTGCTGATATCAAAAATATCAAAAAAAGATGGATGTATGAATTCCTAGAAAGAAGAAGAAGATATGGATTGATGGATTGATGGATTGATGCTGGTCTACTCCTCAGAAAGAGATATATAGAGAGAAGGATACTAAATCTGAGAACAGAAAGAAAAAGAAGAGAGGCCAGAGAGAGAGAGACTCATATTATGGAATAAAACTACCCATTGGGTGGTGAACTCTCTGGTTCTCACTATGTTTCACTATCACTATTGAAAAATGTCACTTTTTAGTAACGCTTGATTTTACGGCTCTCTAGTTACCAGGTATTTACCTATGTATTAAAATATATTGTGAGAACATATCGGTTCATTTGGGAATTGAGTGTAATATAGACCAGAGAGTACCTTTTGTTAGAAGAAATGTCACATTACATACCAGATGATAATTCCTGTGGTAAAAGGGCTGTAAAGGCACAGCATTCAACTTTAAAACAAAAAAATTAATTTGTTATAATTTGCTCAGAATTATACTTTATGGTACGGTACACCAAGAATCAAGATTCATATACAGACATTGCACTTGAATTCATGAAAATATTAATTTCACTTAGGCAGTTATGTTTTAAACCTTTTAAAACTGTAAGTAGTTCTGTTACTGAACCACTTTTTATTGTTTTGCAAAAGTAAATAAATAAAATATAAAATAAAAAATAGTTGACATTTTTATAAAGATCTTAATGGTGCCATTTATTTTCAAACCAAAAGATATATGTGATTTTGTCATTCACTATCTAACGTTGTTTACTCTATGGAACTTTTAGGCATTTTTGTTTGCTTCTCTTTCTACATTTCTAATACTAACTCAAGTCTAAGAAGGGAGAAGATAGTAAAACAAGGGACCACACACACACACAACAGCCTCTGTCTCAGAGGGCTAAGTCACCTTTTCTAAGTGCCCTTTCTCCAGGCAGCACTAGCGATCATGTGGGTGTCCTCCTTCTCCGGTCCTTGTATGTGTGTGTGTATGTGTGTGCGTTTCCTCCCACGTTCCAGCCTGTCTCCTCAGTAGCAGGTCTGAATATGTCTGGAGGAGCTCCAGACAGCCCAGCACAACGCCCAGCTCTCCCCAGCCGACACTGCCTCTAATCAGGCTACACACAGACTAGTCCCCCCAGGCTGGAGCTGCTACCCGGGTCAAGGGGAGGGAGGGAGAGAGAGAGAGAGAGAGAGAGAGAGAGAGAGATGATTCCAGCTGCATTTCTGACACACTAAAACGAACACACACAAATACACATACAATAACAAACACTCAAATTAGTTGATAGTTCATGCATTCTCCAAATACATTCTTAGACAATGCTGTACTGTATTTGTATGAGATATAAAAACCTTCCTCTGTTGAGCCGTCTCTTGAACCACTGAACCACCCAGGAGGGGAGGAAGAGACAGAGAGTGACGGAGGAGAGAGCGATAAAGAGAGAAAAGGGGGAGGGAGAGGGGGAGGGAGAGAGAAAGAGTGAGAGTGAGAGAGAGACAGACAGACAGGATAGAGAAAAGAGATATAGAAGGGAAAGAGAGAGAGGGACAGACAGTCAGACAGACAGACAGACAGACAGACTGACAGACAGACAGACAGACAGACAGACAGACAGAGAGCTAGCAAGGGAGAGGGACAAGAGAGAGAGGGAGAAGGAGAGGTAGATAGACAGGAGATGGGACACAGCCAGAAAGTCTATCTTCACCTCCTCAAAGGTCACTTAGCGTGACTAATGAGGGCCTGATGAGGGACCCAGGACACAGACAGGAGCCAGCTTTGTCCCCTGGTCCCCTTGACACACACATGCACACAAGCACATGTGCACGTGCATACACACAAAGACACACAAACACACTCACAAGGATGCATATCCACACGCACGTAGACACACAAACACACACACACAGGCATGGCCAATATCAAACTAATTCAGATCCCCCATCAGCTTCTGTCAGACTGTCAAGCCTGGCTGATGTCCTCCACTCTGCTTTCCCAACAAGATCTCACACTGACATGGTTTGACTACAGTATTCAACGTTTGTTCAGACGGGGGATAATCATCCAATTTTGACAGTTAAGTTTAGGCATTAATTCTGAATGGTTACGATAAGGGTTGAGGTTTTGGATAGGGTTAAAACAAACTTAACAAAAAACTCAGGAACTGCATGTTGCAGATATAATGAATAGACCAAACACAATCTCCTGTACCATTCCAATCTATCTCACAGGAGATCAAATTTGATCTACACAATACATTTCTATCTGAACATTCTGTATATTTCCTTTCTCCTGAACAGACCCCAGCTGTAGATAATCAAGTCAAACCAATCAATCAATGATTTTTTTTACAGATAAGTATAAATAAGTTGTGATACTAAACTACAGTATGCCTCTTTCAACATGCCACTGAAAAGGTTGAAAGCTGTAATACATTTTATGATGCCTGAAAATACTGCAGAGAAATTAAAAGAAATGTGCAAACATTGCAGGCAGGGAGTTGGATGCTCGACAAAAACAACGTAGAACCTCTTTGTCTATCTGAGTGTTCTTATTTCAAACACACAGTAAACCATATTTAAAGGGATGGTTTAATCAGACAAATTAGCATGATTTCCCACCCACCTTGGCTGTCAAGAAGGCAGTTTTCTATATTTAGTTCCCTTAGACACTTAATGGCTATATTTTAACCGTTACTGTTAGCATTATTAATAACAGTTATTGCGCCTGTGTAACAACACTGTAATCACTTTTAGAGCACAATTTTATTTTGTATGCTGTTACATAATACTTGGGTAATTAAATTGCATAGCAATGAGCCGAGAGATTTTGAAACTACTGTGCACAAGATTAGTGATTGTACCTTATTCCACTGGTGTAATAACTCCCTTATTTTGCAAATATAAACCAATATCTAAAGTCTTATTTAATAACCATGTTGCTATTGTAGTAATCACAAGGTTACTACATATATGGTATATTGTATATGTATGTTATGTGAACTTGATGTCCAGTGTTACTGTACCTTACGTTTCACTCATTAAGAAAATGTATTTTAGACAAGCGTTCCAACTCCAATGTTGAGATGAGTCCATGTCCCTCATGAACAATTGATGTACCTAAAAGCCTGATTGATTTACATTTGTATCCCTTTCCATTATTTTGATACATGTGAATGCTTGCCGTGTTTTATTTGATTCAATCATGAACTTTTTAATGATGGGCTATATATCAAGATTCATACCTGAAAGTCGTACAAACCATGTGATAATCATCATGTATCTAGAATACCTAAACTAATTGTTGTCGTTTTTGTGTTCTTTATCAAATATTTCGCAGCCATCAAATAACTACATTATTTTTTTCTGAGAGGTATTCAAAATACGTTATTTTAAACCAATTCATTAAAAGGCCATTATCTGTGCTTTAAAATATGATTTGTTTTTCTGAGACATGTACATGAATATCAAAGGAAATATTTGCCTTCAGTGGATTCTCTACATGTTCGACTACCTTTGAAAATGTGATGTTTTCAAATAAACTATAAAATACATTTTTTTTCTACACAGGTCTGAAGCACACTCACACGCACACACCTACCCACTCAAACAAACACATACACACACATCATGAGAATAGGTCCTTTATGCCTTTATTGATGTGCAGTGATAAGTGGAAAATTTTTCACAGTTGATTAGAGCCTTTCTGTCTGCTTGTCTCTGTTTACAAACACACACAGACGCACACACACACAGATACACACACACACATGCACACACAGACGCACACACACATAGACACACAGACACACACACACATAGATACACACACGCGCACACACAAATGCTCATGCACGCACACATACACGTACACACACACACACACACACACACGCACACGCACACGCACATGTACACACACACACACACACACACACACACACACACACACACACACACACACACACACACACACACACACACACACACACACACACAGCAAACTTGTATTACAACTTGATCTAGAGAGAGATGACTGTGTTTGCTTAGAGTCCTGGATTTATAACAAAGCCAATTTGAAAGGCCTAGGGAAAGGATAGTAATATATTCCAATCCAGACACAATAGTCAGAAAACAAGCACACACAAAGACACACAGTGGGAGGTCATTAGGAGTGACCTCTATGATTGTCGTCAACTTTGACCCGTGAGGCCATGACAGCGTAGGGAGTGTTGTGTCACTGTGAGAACACTACAGTTTTCCCAATTGCTAAAACACAATTTTGCAAACTAGGTTTTATCTAAATACTTAACACAACTCACAAAACCACACCCCCAAACTGCAAAATACCTCATATATCCTACAAAATGAAGCACTGCAACCAAAACTACATATGGCATTATCAAAATCAAACGTTTGCACGAACTGGCACACTTCATTCATATTACCAGATGTTTGTCTAACCAACTACACACTGTTGGGCATAATGAAAAGCACTCTCATCTTTAGTATGCTTTGACATAATACTAAAATAGTTCAAATTGTAGAAAATTCTTCAGATGCACAGAAATATTTGCAGATACACACACATGCTGAAAAATGTATTTCTTTATTTTTCACCAAACAAGTCAATGCAACATATGCACAGCATATATATTTACATTGGATTGAACAAAAATATGCTCACAAAAAAACTGTAAACTGAAAAAGAAAATTGCAGAAAAAATGTGCAGAAAAAATATATAGAAAAAAAGAGGCAAGAAAAATAATTAGGCAGCATCTTGCCGCACAGCTGGGTCTGGCCACAACGCCTCGTCCACATCACAGGCAATATCTTCCCTTGCCAGACATCGAGGGAAGAAGTGCCTTGAGTGCCTTATCCATCCCTGAATCGCGCCCACATCAATCTCATCACATGCCTCTTCCATAGCCTGCACAAGAGGCCTGCGCACAAAGGGCTGCCGGTCGTATACCTTCCACCGCCATGCCGAAAATAACTCTTCTATGGGGTTCAGAAATGGTGAGTATGGTGGGAGGTATTGCACAAGAAATGGTGGGTGGTCAGCAAACCAGTTTTGGACTGGGGCTGCACGATGAAAGCTCATATTGTCCCATACTACAACGTACCGGGTTCTTTGATGGTCTGCATCATTCATACGCTCTGGTGGTATGAGAATGTTGTGGAGTCTGTCCAGAAATGTGAGAATATGGGCTGTGTTGTATGGTCCAAGGTTGGCATGACGGTGGAGGACACCATGCGAATTGGAGATGGCAGTGCACATTGTGATGTTCCCACCACGTTGGCCAGGAACATCTATAATGGCTCTGTGGCCAATGACGTTTCTCCCCCTTCTTCTGGTCTTTGCTAGGTTGAACCCAGCCTCATCTATAAAGATGAACTCATGTGGGATTGCATGAGCATCCATTTCCAGTACTCCCTGAAAACAAAGAACAAAAGCAGTCAATATGGTGTTATCCAGTACACTGGGAAACAATGTTGTGTGTAGTGTACTGCAGTCAATATGGTGTTATCCAGTACGCTGGGAAACAATGTTGTGTGTAGTGTACTGCAGTCAATATGGTGTTATCCAGTACACTGGGAAACAATGTTGTGTGTAGTGTACTGCAGTCAATATGGTGTTATCCAGTACACTGGGAAACAATGTTGTGTGTAGTGTACTGCAGTCAATATGGTGTTATCCAGTACACTGGGAAACAATGTTGTGTGTAGTGTACTGCAGTCAATATGGTGTTATCCAGTACACTGGGAAACAATGCTGCGTATAGTGAACTGCAGTCAATGTTGTACTTACATCTACATATGCTCGTCTGACCTCTTTGTTTCTTTGAGAGTTTCTCTCAAACGGCACCTTACAAAGTTGTTTCATTCTGATTTGGTTTTGTTTGAGAATGCGAGCCAATGTGGACAGACTGACTCGTTGAATGTTGTTGAATATGGTGTTGTCTTGGATGATGTGGCTTTGAATTTCTCGTAACCAAGTTTACAATGGCAGCTTCCTGTACCCCGGTGAACATTTGGCCCCTTCCTCCACCATGGTTGCGTCTCTCAGTCCTTTAGAAAAAAAAATCATAGTATATAGGGCTTGGACAATTCTACAGGAAATTTGTGCAGTTAGTGTATGACATCAACCATTCATGAAGTAAACAGGTGTCACCCAACTGATACACTATGACATGGGGTGTACAACATAGTGTGAAATAAATTTTGGTTACATACCTGTACTTCAGTCTAAATGTCCGGATGACACGGGCGACAGTAAAACGGCTCAAGTTGGGCTGTACTCTCTGTCCAGCCTCTCGCATTGTCAGCCCATGGTTGATGACATGATCAACTAAGGTTGCTCTGATTTTATTTGAAAGTTGTTGTCTTCTTTGGCCATGAACTCCTCTACCAGCTCTACCCCTACCTCTCACTCTTCCTCCCCCTCTCATTCTCACCCTCCCTCTTCCTCTTCCTCTCTCTGCAACGGCTTCCATTGTTGTTGTAAAACAAAAGGTGCTCACCTATGGTCTTTTCATAATGCTTACTTCCTGATTGAAGTGGAAATATTTAACCATTGAGGTGTTTGGCCAGGTGGCACATGTATTGGCCAATTAGCTCATGTAGTGTAATTTTGAATGGCAGTGTTTTGAAATGGCAAACATGTGACTTTATGTCAGATTGTTGTGTCTTATGCAGAGTGCATTTAAAAAGTGCCATTTTGAATTGCAAAATGTGTGTAAAGCAGAAAATGTGTTTAGACCTTTGGAGACTTGAGAAGAGGTTTTGCTCTCTGTGTGTCAGTTTAAATAATTGTGTTGTGCATGTCATTTTAGTGTGTTAGCAATTGGAAAAAACTGTAATTTATATAATGCCTGTACTCTTTCCTGTCAGGCCGTTTTCAGTCCCTAATCAATGGAGATGGGGAGAGAAAGAGAGAGAGAGAAAGAGAGAGAATGTGTCTGTTTATGTGTGTGTGTGTGTGTGTGTGTGTGTGTGTGTGTGTGTGTGTGTGTGTGTGTGTGTGTATTTTCTTCTATATTTTTCGTAGCTGTTGATTTAACACCAGAAAAAGATGTTGACACTAAGACCACACTCAATGAGCTGTATAGAGCCATAAGCAAACAAGAAAATGCTCAATCAGCAGCGGAACTCCAAGTGGTCAGCAATTTTAATGCAGGGAAACTGAAATCAGTCTTACCTCATTTCAAACAGCATGTCACCTGTACAACTAGAGGCGACCAAACTCTGAATCACCTTTACTCCACACACATAAACGCATATAAAGCTCTCCCTCGCCCTCCATTTGACAAATCTGTCCATAACTCTATCCTCCTGATTCCTACTTATAAGCAAAAACTCAAACAGGAAGTACCAGTGACGTGCTCAATACAGAAGTGGACCGATGAAGAGCATGCTAAGCTACTGTTTTGCTAGCACAGACTGTAGTATGTTCTGGGATTCATCCAATGGCGTTGAGGAGTTCATCATATCAGTCACCGGCTTCATAGACATCAATACAGGACTAAGATCGAATGCTACTGCCCCGGCTCTGGCGCTCGTCCGATGTGGTGGTGCTTGCAATCTATCATGGATTACAAAGGGAAACCCAGCAGAAAGCTGCCCAGTGACTCTGACCAACCAAGCAGCTTAAATGCCTTTTATGCTTCGAGGAAAGCAACACTGAACCATACATGAGAGCACCAGCTGTTCTGTATGACTGTGTGATCACGCTCTCCATAGCCAATGTGAGTAAGACCTTTAAACAGGTAAACAGACGGATTAGCAGGATGTGTACATTTTCTCTCCTTTCCCTGACCGTGGCTGTAATACCTACATGTTTCAAGCAGACCACCATAGTCCCTGTGCCAAGGTAACCTGTCTAAATGACTATTGCCCCGTAACACTCACATCTGTAGCCATGAAATGCTGGTAATTTCTCACATCAACACCATCATCCCAGACACCCTGGACCCACTTCAATTCACATGCTTTATCTTGGCCAGGTTGCAGTTGTAAATGAGAACTTGTTCTCAACTGGCCTACCTGGTTAAATGAAGGTGAATTAAAAAATATAAAATAAATAAATGAACATACCTCCCCAACAAATCCACAGATAACGCAATCTCTATTGCACTCCACACTGTCCTCTCCCACCTGGACATGAGGAGCATCTATGTGAGAATGCTGTTCACAGACTACAGCTCAGTGTTCAACCCCATAGTGCCCTCCAAGCTCATCACTAAGCTAAGGACTCTGGGACTGAACACTTCCCTCTGCAACTGGATCCTGGACTTATTTACAGGCCACACTCAGGTGGTGATGGTAGGTAACAGCACATCCGTCATGCTGATCCTAAGCACAGGGGCCCCTCAGGGGTGCGTGCTTAGTCTCCTCCTGTACTCCCTTTTCACCTACGACTGTGTGGCCATGCACGACTCCAACACCATCATTACGTTTACTGACGACACGACGGTGGTAGACCTGATCACTGACAGTAATAAGACAGCCTATAGGGAGGGGGTCAGGGGGTCAGACACCTGGCAGTGTGGTGCCAGGACAATAACCTCTCCCTCAAAGTCAGCAAGACAAAGGAGCTGATTGTGAACTACAGGAAAGGGAGGCCCAAGCACGCCCCATTCAAATCAAATCAAATTCAAATAAAATTTTATTGGTCACATACACATGGTTAGCAGATGCTAATGCAAGTGTAGCGAAATACTTGTGCTTCTAGTTCTGACAGTGCAGTAATATCTAACAAGTAATCTAACAATTTCCCAACACTACCTAATACACACAAATCTAAAGGGAGGAATAAGAATATGTACATATACATATATGGATGAGTGGCATAGGCATGGTGCAATAGATGGTATAAGGTACAGTATATACATATGAGATGAGTAATGTAAGATATGTAAACATTATGAAAGTGGCATTGTTTAAAGTGAAGAGTGATCCATTTATCAAAGTGGCCAGTGATATGAGTCTCTATGTAGGCAGCAGCCTCTCTGAGTTAGTGATTGCTGTTTAGCAGTCTGATGGCCTTGAGATAGAAGCTGTTTTTCAGTGTCTTGGTCCCAGCTTTGATGCACCTGTACTGACCTCACCTTCTGGATGATAGCGGGGCGAACAGGCAGTGGCTCGGGTGGTTGTTTTCCTTGCTGATTTTTTTGGTCTTCCTGTGACATCGGGTGCTGTAAGTGTCTTGGACGGCAGGTAGTTTGCCCCCGGTGATGCGTTGTGCAGACCGCACTACCCTCTGGAGAGCCTTGCGGTTGAGGGTGGAGCAGTTACATTACCAGGCGGTGATACAACCCGACAGGATGCTATCGATTGTGCATCTGTAAAAGTTTGTCAAGGTTTTAGGTGACAAGCCAAAATTCTTCAGCCTCCTGAGGTTGAAGAGGCGCTGTTGCACCTTCTTCACCACACTGTCTGTGTGGGTGGATGATTTCAGTTTGTCTGTGATGTGTATGCAGAGTAAATTAAAATGTTCCACCTTCTCCACTACTGTCCCATCGATGTGGATGGGGGGTGCTCCCTCTGCTGTTTCCTGAAGTCCACGATCATCTCCTTAGTTTTGTTGACGTTGAGTAATCGGTTGTTTCCTGACACCACACTCCGAGTGCCCTCACCTCCTCCTTGTAGGCTGTCTCGTCATTGTTGGTAATCAAGCCCAACACGGTTGTGTCGTCTGCAAACTTGATGATTGAGTTGGAGGCGTGCATGGCCACGCAGTCATGGGTGGCCATGCAACAGGGAGTAAGGGGGCTGAGCATGCACCCTTGTGGGGCCCCAGTGTTGAGGGTCAGCGAAGTGGAAATGTTGTTTCCCACCTTCACCACCTGGGGGCAGCATGTCAGAAAGTTCAGGACCCAATTGCACAGGGCGGGGTTGAGACCCAGGGCCTCCAGCTTAATGATGAGTTAGGATGGTACTATGGTGTTGAATGCTGAGCTGTTGTCAATGAACATAGGTATTCTTACATAGGTATTCCTCTTGTCCAGATGAGAAAGGGCAGTGTGCAGTGTGATGGCGATTGCATTGTTGAGGACCTGTTGGGGCGGTATGCAAACTGAAGAGGGTCTAGGGTGGCAGGTAAGGTGGAGGTAATATGATACTTGACTAGTCTCTCAAAGCACTTCATGATGTAGGTAGTCATTTAGTTCAGTTTGCCTTCTTGGGTACAGGAACAATGGTGGCCATCTTGGAGCATGTGGGGACAGCAGACTGGGATAGGGAGCGATTGAATATGTCCGTAAACACTCCAGCCAGCTGGTCTGCGCATGCTCTGTGGACGCCACTAGGGATGCCGTCAGGGCCAGCAGCCTTGCGAGGGTTAACACGTTTAAATGTCTTACGTCGGCCACGGAGAAGGTGAGGGCCACAGTCCTTGTTAGCGGGCCACACGGTGGCACTGTATTATCGTCAAAGCGGGCCAAGACGGTGTTAAGTTTGTCTGGAAGCGAGACGTCGGTGTCCGTAACATGGCAGTTTTTTTTTGTGGGCCATGATTTCCTGTAGACCCTGCCAAGTACGTCTCATGTCTCAGCCGTTGAATTGCGACTCCACTGTGTCCCTATACCGACATTTTGCTTGTTTGATTGCCTTGCGGAAGGAATAACTATATTGTTTATATTCGGTCATATTCCCAGTCCTCTTTCCATGGGTGAATGTGGCAGTTTGCGCTTTCAGATTTGAGTAAATGCCGCCATCCATCCACGGTTTCTGGTTAGGGTAGGTTTTAATAGTCACAGTGGGTACAACATCTCCAATGCACTTCCTAATAAACTCACGCACCAAGTCAGCGTATAGATCGATGCTATTCTCTGAGGCTACCCAGAAGATATTTTCTATTGTGTTATTGACTACACGTTTGATGATTGATGATCCCATGTGTAACTCTGTGTTGTTGTTTTTGTCGCACTGCTTTGATTTATGTTGGCCAGGTCGCAGGTGTAAATGAGAACCTGTTCTCAACTGGCCTACCTGGTTAAATAAAGGTGAAATATATATATATTTTTAATAATCACGGGTACATCCTGCTTGAGTTTCTGCCTATAAGACATTAGGAGCAAGATGAGTTGTGGCCGGATTTGCCGAAGGGAGGGCGAGGGTGGGCCTTGTATGCATCACGGAAGTTAGAGTAGCAGTGATTGAGTGTATTGGCCGCATGATTGCTGCAATCAATATGCTGATAGAATTTAGGTAGCCTTATTCTCAAATTTGCTCAGCTACAATAAATGCAGCCTTAGGATATATGGTTTCGAGTTTACATAGAGTCCAGTAAAGTTCCCTGAGGGCTGTCGTGATGTCTGCTTGAGGGGGGTACATACACAGCTGTGACGATACCTGATGAGAATTCTATTAGGAGACAATATGGCCATCATTTGATTGTAAGGAATTCTAGGTCGGGTGATTAGAAGGACTTGAGTTCCTGTATGTTGTTATGATTACACCATGAGTCGTTAATCATGAAGCATTCACATTGACAGGGCTGTAGTGGAGCGGGTCGAGAGCTTCAACTTCCTCTGTGTCCACATCACTAAGGATCTATCATGGTCCACACACACTAACACAGCTGTGAAGAGGGCACGACAATGCATCCTCCCCATCAGGAGACTGAAAAGATATGGAATGGGCCCTTAGATACTCAAAAAGTTCTACAGCTGCACCATTGATAAAATATTGACAGGCTGCATCACCGGTTGATATGGCAACTGCAAGGCGCTACAGAGGGTACTGCCTACGGCCAGTACATCACTGGGGCCGAGCTCCATGCCATCCAGGACATCTATACCAAGCTATATCAGAGGAAGGCCTTAAAAAAACTCCAGTCACCCAATTCATAGACCGTTCTCTCTAATACCACATGACCAGCGGAACCGATACATCAAGTCTGGACCCTGAACAGCTTCTACCCCCAAGCCATAAGACTGCTAAATAGTTAGGAAATAAAGTTAACCAAATATCTAATGGGACTGTCTGGATTGACCTTTTTTGCACTAACTTTTTTGATTAATCACATACACTGCTGCTACAGTTTATTATCTATTCTGTTGCCTAGTCACTTTGTTTCTGGTGATACAGTATGTACAGTTGAAGTCGGAAGACTCAGTTACACCAGCTCTGTCAGGAGGAATGGGCCAAAATTCACCCAACTTATTGTGGGAAGCTGTGGAAGACTTTCCGAAACGTTTGACCCAAGTTAAACAATTTAAAGGCAATGCCACCAAACACTAATTGAGTGTATGTAAACTTCTGACCCACTGTGAATGTGATGAAAGAAATAAAAGCTGAATAAATCATTCTCTCTACTATTATTCTGACAGTTCAGTCTTAAAAGAAAGTGGTGATCCTAACTGACCAAAGACATGGAATTGTTACTAGAATTAAATGTCAGGAATTGTGAGAAACTGAGTTTAAATGTATTTGACTAAGGTGCATGTAAACTTCCGACCTCAACTGTACATATCTACCATAACTACCTTGTACCCCTGCACAACGACTTGGCACTGGGTCCCTGTGGTAACAGGTTACTGTTACTCGTTGTGTATTTATTGTTACATGTTATTACTTTTCTATTATTTTATTTCTTTCTGCATTTTTGGGGAAGACCCGTAAGTAAGCATTTCACTTTTAGCCTACACCTGTTGTTTACTAAGCATGTGATGAATACAATTTGATTTGATGTGCAGATCTCACTGCAATATCAAACGTCCAAACCCTATCCATTATCATCACATTTCTACGGTTAAATTGAGGTATTAATTGCGAACGCTTAAGTTAAGAGTTAAGGTTTGGGATAGGGTAAACAAATAAAACATTCTAATTGGGATTGAACATGGAACCCTTGGAGTCAGAGCTCACGGCTTACACCCATCCTCCATCCCCATCGACAATGCCCTAGCAAACCCCAGGCCTACTTGATGGTAATAGCACTCAACTTTGCCCCTAGTGGCCGGTTTTGACGTAATCTCCTGACGTCCTTCTTACTTGGACAGATGTCTAATTTCACAACGGATCTTGAGCTGCCTAGCTGGTATGTCTGTGTGTTTTCCATGCCAGTGTAAATCTCCTGTCTGACATGTTTGTTCTGTAGAGGAACAGCAGGACTGGGAATTTACTGATAGACTCAACAGATGCTCCCTGGCCTCTGTATACTTAAGATTTTCCATTGGTGATGATTCTGTGGCTACTGTGTTTATTTTAATCTTATTATTATCTACCTTGATGCCTTGTCACTTTACCATGCCTTCATGTACATATTCACCTCAAATACCTCATACCTCTGGTACTGGTACTTCCTGTATACAGCTCAACTCTTGTGTATTTTATTTTATTTTATTCTTATTATTCTTATTATTAAACCTGCACCATTGGGAACGTAAGTAACCATATATATTTTATTTGATTGTTTCCGAGACCCAATGTCCCTGGGGTTTGGTGCGTTTGGCGGTGTTGTGTAGGTGGGGACGGGGACGGGAGGATTTGTGTGTGTGTGTGTGGGGGGGGGGGGGGGGGGGGGGGGGGGTGTTTGTGTGTTATCAGAAGACATGACAGTAGAATACTGACAGATTTTGGCCGACGACTCTGTGGTAATTTTTCCGCTTTTACGAATCAAAAATCCCCCTAAACTGAAGCTCTTACAATACATCTTTAAACTAAAGAATACAATCTTTCACATATTTAAAGTGTTTATGGGTCCTAATGATCCAACAATATAAAACAGCAACACATGTTTGGCATAGGAAAAGGACTTGAGTAAAGCAGAGTTTGAAAATAAATTGTTCAGCAGAAACTGTGTTTTTTAATGATGTGACGACTGTCTGGTCAGGGGACTTATGCACTGGCGTACCACTCCCACCCAGACATCATATGATCACATAAACCATGGCAAATATTTTAGAATGACAGTAAATCAGCTTTAAGTCTGCACAATTTTCTCTCTGCCTCATGGCAAAATGTGTAGAATAGCATGAGATTAGGTATGATACTGCTATTTTTTCTCCATGCCCCATGGCAAAATGTGTAGAATAGCATGAGATTAGGTATGATACTGCTATTTTTTCTCTCTGTCTAATGGCAAAAATGTATATAATTGCAGGAAATTAACCTTTTTCTCTGAGCCTCATGGCAGAACGTGTAGGATAGCATAACATTAGCTATGAAACGGAAAATGTTTCTCCATGTCCCATTGCAAAATGTGTAGAACTGCAGGAAATTAGTTTTAAAAGAGCAACATTTTCTCTCAACCTCTTGGTAAAATGTGGAGAATTGCAGGAAGTTAGATGTCCTTGCACTCCTATTCTAAAGTGATTTATAGTAAGAGTGCTGAGAGTCGATATCCACTCCCACACGGCCGAATGAGTGCAAACTTTTCACAGAAGCTGTATGGACAAAACTAATGTCCAATATAAATAACAAAGGGAATGTCTGTTGACTGTTTTGCTGTTCATAATATTTTAATAAAACATTGGTTATAGGCTACTGATTAGGCTATTGTGTGCCTCTGCTGTCAAAATTGATGCCAAAACCAATTGCGTTACTGCTAAGACCAGCTTTTGGTGAGTCTTAAATATCACCAGTAGTGCTGCTTGAAATTGGCACATTGGCACACGTTTTTAAAGACACACCTAAAATATTTCCACCCCTTCCACCTCAGTGCAAGCGAGCTGATATAAGACAGGTCAATTATCAACACTGGCATGAGGGTTGGAAAATAACAGAGCGCTGGCTTTTACAAGTCGAAATTGCCGAAGAGCGTGCGTTTGACACTGGCACCGCCTTAACGCCGGGCCAAAAATAGAGCCCTTAGACTTTTAGGGCTGTAGGACCTGTAGTTTGTGCTGGTCAGATAGCAGCACAATTAACACACTCATATACACACACACACACACATATACATGCACACACACACTGTGATCAGGCATTTTTCATTAAACCCATCACAGTATCTCCTTTCACACTTTCTAATCTACGATACACACAGGGACTCATCCTCTCTCTCTCTCGCTTACACACACACACACACACACACACACACACACACCCTCTCAAGGTTACCGCCTCACAAAGTCACACCAAGGAATCAAATCAAATCATATTTTATTTGTCACATGCGACGAATACAACAGGTATTACCTTACAGTGAAATGCTTACTTACAAGCCCTTAACCAACAATGCAGTTAAGAAAAATAAGTGTTTTGAAAGTATTTACTAAAATAAACTGAAGTAAAAAATAACAAAAATAAAAAATAACAAAAATATGTATACAGGGGGCACATTGACAGACTCAAAGTGCGGGGGCACCGGTTAGTCGAGGTAATTGGGGTAATATGTACATGTAGGTAGAGGTAAGTGACTAAGCATGGGGGGGGTCTTTGTCCATTTTTAGGGCCTTTCTCTGACACTGTTATAGAGGTCTTGGATGGCAGGAAGCTTGATCCAAATGATGTACTGGGCTGTACACACTACCCTCTGTAGTGCCTTGCGGTCGGAGGCCGAGTAGTTGCCATACCAGGCGGTGATGCAGCTCTCGATGGTGCCGCTGTAGAACCTTTTGAGGATCAGTCTCCTGAGGGGGAATAGGCATTGTCGTTCCCTCTTCACGACTGTCTTGGTATGTTTGGAACATGATAGTTTGCTGGGGATGTGGACACCAAGAAACTTGAAGCTCTCAACCTGCACTACAGTTCCGTCGATGAGAATGGGGGCGTGCGAGAGTTAGAGCATTTGAGGAGAGAGGAACGGATGGAAAGAATGAGAGAGGGTAAGAGAGAACTAGAAAAGGGTAATTGGGGATAGAGAGTGAGAGTGAGAGGAAGGGGAGAGCTGGATAGAGGTACGTGTGGATAGAGAGCGAGAAAGTGAGGAAGGGGAGAGCTAGAGAGAGGTAATTGGGGATAGAGAGTGAGAGAGTGAGGAAGGAGAGAGCTAGAGAGAGCTAGTTGTGGATAGAGAGTGAGAAAGTGAGGAAGGAGAGAGCTAGAGAGAGGTACTTGGGGATAGAGAGTGAGAGAGTGAGGAAGGACAGAGCTAGATAGAGGTAATTGGGGATAGAGAGAGAGAGAGTGAGGAAGGAGAGGGCTAGAGTGAGGTACTTGGGAATAGAGAGAGAGAGAGGTATTTGGGGATAGAGAGTGAGTGAGTGAGAGAGGAAGGAGAGAGAGAATAAGTATAGTAACATGTAGAAAAATAGATAGATAGAGAGAGAGCGAGAGAGAGAGAGAGAGAGAGAGAGAGAGAGAGAGAGAGGGAGGGAGAGAGAGAGAGAATAGAAGGAAAGATGGATAAAAAGAGTAAGTACATTATGTTTTGTAGCTATCCAACAGAATGGCCTCCCAGATGTAAATTATTTATCATCAGTCCTGTTGGTTTCTGTACTCCACTCAACTTACATGGCTTTGAAAATGTTTGTTCCCTTCCAATATAATGTAACATCATTTATATATCTTATACAACAATAAATACACGTTTGCTCTCTATCAAATATATGTAAAATAAAATGTGTATGGATTCTGTTTTATGTACAGTGTTCAGACCCCTTGACATTTTCCACATGTTGTTATACTGTATTACACCCTTATTCTAAAATGGATTAAATGTAATATTTTCATCATCAATCTACACATAATACCCCATAATGACAAAGTATCAGGAATCAAGGTAAGATCCAGATGCAGACACGTTGCAATGACAATGGTTTAAGATTCCAACAGGGATAGGCAATAGACAGGTCAAGGCAGGCAGGGGTCAGTATACCAGTATACCAGTATACCAGAGGGGAGGTACCGGTCGGCAGGCAGGC
Source organism: Oncorhynchus clarkii lewisi (assembly GCF_045791955.1). Lineage (NCBI taxonomy): Eukaryota > Metazoa > Chordata > Actinopteri > Salmoniformes > Salmonidae > Oncorhynchus > Oncorhynchus clarkii. The sequence continues at coordinate 25,513,622 of NC_092169.1, forward strand.
TCAGGGTCAAGGTAGTCAGAGGTCAATAATCCAGAGGTGGGGCAAAGGTACATGTCGGCAGGCAGGCTTAGTGTCAGGGGTAGGCAAAGTGGTCAGGCAAAGTGGTCAGGCAGGCGGGCTCAGAGTCAGGAAGGCAAGGGTCAAAACCAGAAGGGCGAGAAAAAGAGAAACTGGGAAAAGCAGGAGCTGAGAACAAAAACACTGGTTGACTTGACAAACAAGACAAACTGGCAACGGACAAACAGAGAAACACAGGTATAAATACACAGGGGATAATGGGGAAGATGGGCAACACCTGGAGGGGGGTGGAGACAATCACAAGGACAGATGAAACAGATCAGGGTGTGACACAAAGTGAAAACAGGTTTTCAGAAATTGTTGCAAATGTATTAAAAATAAAAAAACATGTATACTGTAACAATAGCTTTTCAATCTTTGTCATAAGCAACGCAATGGGTCAATGGCAGGATTTTTGTCTGAGAGTGCTGATCTAGGATCAGTTGTGCCTTTTAGATCATAACGAATTCAATTATTATTATTATTATTATTACTAGGTCAGCACTCCTACTCTGAGACACTTGATAAATACAGGTCCTGAATAATTGTGTGAGCCCTCAGTGCAAACTAGGCTTCAGTGGGCTAGCAAGGATGATCAGGGTTTGATTACACAGTAAATACCTATCAGCTGTTGGGGTTGCTGCAGAGAGCTAGGAGGAGGAAGTCAAAGTGGTGATTTGTATTGTAGGTGGTTTGGTCAACTATGCTTGGGTGATGAGTAACCCTAGGGTATGAGAAAGATACACATACGAAGAGATACAGGGAGAGCAAGAGAAACCGCATAGGAACTCACCACACATCACTCAACCATCAAGAGTCGAAACTGTAGGTATGTGAAGGCCAGAGAGCTCACACTCCAAACACTAGACCGAGTAGTGTGTGAGTGTGCATGTGTGTAGCATGCAGGCTAATTTGGAAGGGCTCTGTCCGGGATATAAGGTGACACAGGGAAGGGAACCCCAAACGAAACGAGACGTGAAATACAAAACCAAACACCACAGGGTATGAAAAATACTTCCTCTCAGTTATTTCTGTCGTCTCTAAAGGAAAAGTGAAAAGCTAGCAGTTCCACAACCTTATAAACAAACTGAAGAATGTTTGAGGAAAGGTCAAAAGTAAAAAGTGATAAGAAAGAGTTTGTCCTAAAAGTCAAAAATGGCTTTATTTCCTCCAATTATTTCCTCCTCTCCTTGTTTCCTTTCCTTCATAAAACAAAGGTTAAAAATGGAATACCAGCCTATCATATAGTGAGTTTACATCCATATAATGACAGATGTAATATAAGCTGTCCTCCAACCATAACCTACCAGTTCTTAGTTCCCCCCCAAAATAGGAAGAAAGTGAAACAATTCAAAAGCATTTGGTACAGGGTCAGAGTGTCAGTTTCAGGCATATTCATCTGTATGATCTCTGCAATGGACACATTTAAGATGGGACATAAGACATACACAGATTTGATTTAATATCAAAACAGGAAAGAAAACCAAACACAGGAGACGTGATGACATTGCAAACAAAACATTTGAATCATACTCACATTGAGGCATATTGTGATTTCTATTAGATTATTAACTTCAGATGAGAATTGAATTGCTCCAAAATCCCTTGAGAGCGACAATCCCTGAAGCTGTCAACACATTTCATCTTCGCATGAAGACATCTCCAGCTGAAAACATTTATAATTCACATGAAGTCATTCCTATACGTGACACTCACAGCAGGTTGTTGGGGAGGTTGTAAGTAGAGCAAATGGGAAAGTGAAAGAGTTTGAAAGTTAGGAGAGTGACAGGACAAGTTTGGTCTCCCTCTCAGTTGTCAAAGTATTCTGAGAGCATTCTGAACATCCCAACATGGAGCTCATGTTGTTCCCTGAGGCGCTTTCATTTGTAACAATGTTCCTTTGTGTTCTGTGTTGTCCGGTGTTGCGTCATATCATTTTCTGTCATGTTATGTTCCTAGTGCTTCAGATGAGAGAGGATGCAGCTAGATGGATTGTGAGGCTTTCAGCCTTTCATTGGTAAAATCTCATAAACAATCAAGGACTGTTCTCTCTCTTTCTCTCTCGGTTTGACTTCAATGTCTGTCAAGAGACGGGGATAAACACATAATTTTGACAGTTAAGTTTAGGCATTAATTACGAAAGGTTTGGGATAGAGTTTAAAAAAAACGAGCCAGAGCTTATGTCTTACGCCCATCTGCCATCCCCGTCCACAACGCATTAGCAAGCTGCAAGCCTACTTGATGGTAACAGTGCTCACTGTTGCCCCTAGTGGTCAGTTTTGAAAGCATCTCCCAACTTCATGGGGACCTGGATGAATGTCGAATATCGCCTTGGATCTGGAGTGACCTGGCTGCGCTCAGAGGGATGATGTATTTGTTTAGACAGGGGTTAGTGAGCTCACATTCACACAGAGAGGGAACGGACACAGGGATCCAAACCGCATGGCAGACACTGAGGACAGGACACACATGTACAATACACTCTGCACATACACATACACACACACACACACACACACACACACACACACACACACACACACACACACACACACACACACAAACACATGCACACACACGCACAAAGGGGTTCTGATTACAGTTGTGCCATTCTGCTTTGGCACTACAGTGTTTTCCACAAGCACATGGAGAAACCAACCAAGTAGAAAAAGTAGGCAGCAATGACTCTGGTACATTATAATGCTACACCGAAAAAAACAATATATGCAACATGTAAAGTGTTGGTTACATGTTTCATGAGCTGAAATAAAAGATCCCAGAAAATGTCCATATGCAAAAAAAAGGTTATTTGTCTAAAACGTTGGGGATACATTTGTTTACATCCCTGTTAGTGAGCATTTTTCCTTTGCCAAGATAATCCATCCACCTGACAAGTCAAATCAAATCATATTTATTTATATAGCCCTTCGTACATCAGCTGATATCTCAAAGTGCTGTACAGAAACCAAGCCTAAAACCCCAAACAGCAAGCAATGCAGGTGTAGAAGCACGGTGGCTAAGAAAAACTCCCTAGAAAGGCCAAAACCTAGGAAGAAACCTAGAGAGGAACCAGGCTAAGATGGGTGGCCAGTCCTCTTCTGGCTGTGCCGGGTGGAGATTATAACAGAACATGGCCAAGATGTTCAAATGTTCATAAATGACCAGCATGGTCCAATAATAATAAGGCAGAACAGTTGAAACTGGAGCAGCAGCACGGCCAGGTGGACTGGGGACAGCAAGGAGTCATCATGTCAGGTAGTCCTGAGGCATGGTCCTAGGGCTCAGGTCCTCAGAGAGAGAGAAAGAAAGAGAGAAAGAGAGAATTAGAGAGAGCACACTTAAATTCACACAGGACACCGAATAGGACAGGAGAAGTACTCCAGATATAACAAACTGACCCTAGCCCCCGACACATAAACTACTGCAGCATAAATAATGGAGGCTGAGACAGGAGGGGTCAGGAGACACTGTGGCCCCATCCGAGGACACCCCCGGACAGGGCCAAACAGGAAGGATATAACCCCACCCACTTTGCTAAAGCACAGCCCCCACACCACTAGAGGGATATCTTCAACCACCAACTTACCATCCTGAGACAAGGCTGAGTATAGCCCACAAAGATCTCCGCCACGGCACAACCCAAGGGGGGGGGGCGCCAACCCAGACAGGATGATCACATCAGTGACTCAACCCACTCAGGTGACGCACCCCTCCCAGGGACGGTATAAGAGAGCCCCAGTAAGCCAGTGACTCAGCCCCTGTAATAGGGTTAGAGGCAGAGAATCCCAGTGGAAAGAAGGGAACCGGCCAGGCAGAGACAGCAAGGGCGGTTCGTTGCTCCAGAGCCTTTCCGTTCACCTTCCCACTCCTGGGCCAGACTACACTCAATCATATGACCCACTGAAGAGATGAGTCTTCAGTAAAGACTTAAAGGTTGAGACCGAGTTTGCGTCTCTGACATGGGTAGGCAGACCGTTCCATAAAAATGGAGCTCTATAGGAGAAAGCCCTGCCTCCAGCTGTTTGCTTAGAAATTCTAGGGACAATTAGGAGGCCTGCGTCTTGTGACCGTAGCGTATGTGTAGGTATTTACGGCAGTACCAAATCAGAGAGATAGGTAGGAGCAAGCCCATCTAATGCTTTGTAGGTTAGCAGTAAAACCTTGAAATCAGCCCTTACTTTGACAGGAAGCCAGTGTAGAGAGGCTAGCACTGGAGTAATATGATCAAATTTTTTGGTTCTAGTCAGGATTCTAGCAGCCGTATTTAGCACTAACTGAAGTTTATTTAGCGCTTTATCCGGGTAGCCGGAAAGTAGAGCATTGCAGTAGTCTAACCTAGAAGTGACAAAAGCATGGATTAATTTTTCTGCATTATTTTTGGACAGAAAGTTTCTGATTTTTGCAATGTTACGTAGATGGAAAAAGCTGTCCTTGAAATGGTCTTGATATGTTCTTCAAAAGAGAGATCAGGGTCCAGAGTAACGAGAGTAACGAGGTCCTTCACAGTTTTCTTTGAGACGACTGTACAACCATTAAGATTAATTGTCAGATTCAACAGAAGATCTCTTTGTTTCTTGGGACCTAGAACAAGCATCTCTGTTTTGTCCGAGTTTAAAAGTAGAACGTTTGCAGCCATCCACTTCCTTATGTCTGAAACACATGCTTCTAGCGAGGGCAATTTTGGGGCTTCCCCATGTTTCATTGAAATGTACAGTTGTGTGTCATCCGCATAGCAGTGAAAGCTAACATTATGTTTTTGAATGACATCCCCAAGAGCTAAAATATATGGTGAAAACAATAGTGGTCCTAAAACAGAACCTTGAGGAACACCGAAATGTCAGAGGACAAATCAAGTGTGGCATCTCAAGAAGATGATTAAACAGCAGGATCATTACACAGGTGCACCTTGTGCTGGGGACAATAAAAGGCCACACAATGCAATTCCACAGATGTCTCAACTTTTGAGGTAACATGCAATTGGCATGCTGACTGCAAGAATGTCCACCAGAGCTGTTGCCAGATAATTTAATGTTAATTTCTCCACCATAAGCTGCCTCCAAAGTCGTTTTAGATAATTTGGCAGTACGTCCAACCGGCCACAAATACTTATTTCCCACCATAATTTGCAAATAAATCCATTAAAAATCCTACAATGTAATTCTCTGGATTTGTTTTCTCATTTTGTCTGTCATAGTTGAAGTGTACCTATGATGAAAATTACAGCCCTCTCTCATCTTTTTAAGTGGGAGAACGTGCACAATTGGTGGCTGACTAAATACTTTTTTGCCCCACTGTATCTGTGACCACCGATGCATATCTGTATTCCCAGTCATGTGAAATCCATAGATTAGGGCCTAATTTATTTATTTAAATTTACTGATTTCCTTAAATGAAATGTAACTCAGTAACATTTTTGAAATGATTGCATGTGCATTTATATTTTTGTTCAGTGTAGATTGTATTTTCAATCAGCGACTATCAAGAAATACATTTGTTCACACTTTTCCAGTGTTAGTTTCATCAGTTGTTGTACAATATGAAATAAAACAAAAGGAAAAGTTAATTTTGACTGCACTGGGCCTTTAGTGAATACAGTAAGCGTGTGCTGTCTTCCACAGGCTTCAAGCTGCATTTTCTCAACTGCAATACAGGTATGACTGAAGAATTAAGCAGTTGTTAAACATGAGCTTTGCTACACAGAAAGCAGCAGTTGACTACTCCATTGTCAGCACTTTGATTAAATCAGTAGACCTAAATCTAAATCTTTGAAAATACCATATAAGTAACAATAGCTTTTAAAACAATTCAATCTGTTTTATTTTATCATATTTTGGACCAGAGTGAGGCTCTCTCTCCACTAGCCTACCTATTGTTCCTGCATTGAGAAGTGTTAACCATCATCATTAAATGTTGTTATAATTTATCTGCAGATAATCACCAAAAACCATATCAGTATGCAAATTAGGCAGCCAAATAAAAGGCTCTCTTAACGAATTTGGTCACTTTAACGTCACTGTCTGGCAAGTCCTGATAGAATTCTTATCGAAAATACTAACAAGATCTTTAGTTGACTTGTCCCGATGCAATACCATGGACATACACTGAATGTACAAAACATTAACGACACCTTCTTATTATAGAATTGCATCCCATTTTTCCCTCAGAACAGCCTCAACTCGTCGGGGCGTGGACTCTACAAGGTGTCGAAAGCCTTCCACAGGGATGATGGCCCATGTTGACTCCAATGCTTCCCACAGTTGTGCCAAGTTGGCTGGATGCCTTTTGGGTGGTGGACCATTGTTGATACACACAGCAAACTGTTGAGCGTGGAAAACCCAGCAGTGTTGCAATTCTTGACACACATTTTTATTTTGTCTTGCCCATTCACCCTCTGAATGGCACACATACACAATCCATGTCTCAATTGTCTCAAGGCTTAAAAATCCTTCTTTAACCTGTCTCCTCCCCTCATAGCTTTCACCTGGATTCGCCTTGTCAGTCTAAGTCATTGAAAGTCCAGGTGTTTTTAATGTTTTGTACACTCAGAGACATGACTGTAAAGAATTGATTACAACAACAACAACAAAGGACTTAAGAAACAAGCGTTCAAACGAAAGTAAACTTCTTGGAAAAATACAGTAATGAGTAAATGTGGGTGTCATAAAATAGCACAATATATGTCACAACAGGTGTAAATAACTCAAATCAAATCAAATCAAATATGGGTCATGACAGTGTTATGACCATATTATGACAGGTATAACGACAAGTTATGTCAGCTATTATGTTGTATTTTTACATGGTTATGACCGTTTCATAACGTGTTATGATTCTGGGTGTCAAGTAAAGTGTTACCAACTACGTTGTATGATTTATGAATGGCAAGGACATATGAGATCGACTTTATTCAGTTAGCTCCACACCTGTTATAAATTAGTCAAGCTTGCTGTTTGTCAATCAAAGCACAATAAATATCCTATGTGTAATCACTCCGTGGCTGCATATGAAACACACCAGGGTCCAACACAAATTTTTTTCTCACTGGCGCAGTCGGGCCAGTTGGCCAAAAATATACTGACCCGAACAGAATTTCTACTGGCCCATACATGGTGTAGTTCTTAAATGCATTGGGATAATGCAGGGCATATAGGTTGGCATGCTTTCTTTCTATATTCAGCTATTAAGCTATTAAGCTATTATTCACTTTTGTTTCTAAAGTACTGTATTTCATTTTGAGATTTAAAAATAGGATGCTGCCCCTTTAAGACAGAGTTTCCAAAAGCAATATGACATGGCTACAGTAGGCTACCCAAGACAAATAGTAGGTGTCTTTTGTAGATTTCTTTTTGCAGAATATCAACAGTAGCCAGAATATTGCTGGTATGTTCACTGTTGAAGGTTTACTTTTGTAAATCACTTTCCCTAAAATAAATAAGCTCAGCGAGTAGATTGATGGGCGCTTCTTTATGCTCTGCACAGCTCGCGTTTGCTCTGTGAAGCCATCAACTCAAGACGACTGCTCGAGGACTTGTTTTTTTATTCATTTATTTTTTCACCTTTATTTAACTAGGTAGGCCAGTTGAGAACCAGTTCTCATTTACAACTGCGATCTGCCCAAGATAAAGCAAAGCAGTGCGACAAAAACAACGACACAGTTGGGATAAACAAACTTACAGTTAGTAATACAATAGAGAAATCTGTATACAGTGTGTGTAAATTACGTAAGGGGGTAAGGCAATAAATAGGCCAATAGTGTTGAAGTAATTACAATTTAGCAATTTACACTGGAGTGATATATGACCAGATGAGGATGTGCAAGTAGAAATGCTGGTGTGCAAAAGAGCAGAAAAACAAAAACAAATATGGGGATGAGGAAGGTAGTAGGTTGGATGATCTATTTACAGATGGGCTGTGTACAGCTGCAGCGATCAGTAAGCTGCTCTGACAGATGACGCTTAAAGTTAGTGATTCTCCAACGTCAGTGATTTTTCCCATTCGTTCCAGTCATTTGCAGCAGAGAACTGGATGGAAAGGCGTCCAAAGAAGGTGTTGGCTTTGGGGATGCCCAGTGAAATATACCTGCTGGAGCGTGTGCTACGGGTGGGGATTGCAATGGTGACCAGTGAGCTGAGATAAGGCGGAGCTATACCTAGCAAAGACTTATAGATGACCTGGAGCCAGTGGATCACCTGGAGCCAATAAGATCATACAGGTTGCAGTGGTGAGTAGTATATGGGGCTTTGGTGACAAAACGGATGGCATTGTGATAGACTGCATCCAGTTTGCTGAATAGAGTGTTGGAGGCTAATTTGTAAATGACATCACCAAAGTCAAGGATCGGCAGGATAGTCGGTTTTACGAGGGTAAGTTTGGCAGCATGAGTGAAGGAGGCTTTGTTGCGAAATAGGAAGCCGATTGTAGATTTAACTTTGGATTGGAGATGCTTAATATGAGTCTGGAAGGAGAGTTTACAGTCTAGCCAGCCTAGGTATTTATAGTTGTCCACATATTCTAAGTCAGAACTGTCCAGAGTAGTGATGCTAGTCGGGCGGGCAGGCAGCGATCGGTTGAAGAGCATGCATTTCCTTTTTCTAGCATTCCAGAGCAGTTGGAGGCCACGGAAGGAGTGTTGTATGGCGTTGAAGCTCGTTTGGAGGTTTGTTAATACAATGTCCAAAGAAGGGCGTAGAGGTGGATCAAAGAATCACCCGCAGCAAGAGTGACGTCATTGATATATACAGAGAGATGAATCGGCCCAAGAATTTAACCCTGTGGCACCCCCATAGAGACTGCCAGAGGTCCGGACAACAGGCCCTCCGATTTGACACACTGAACTCTATCTGAGAAGTAGTTAGTGAACCAGGCGAGGCAGTCATTAGTGAAACCAAGGCTGTTGAGTCTGCCGATAATAATATGGTGATTGACAGAGTCGAAAGCCTTGGCCAGGTCAAAGAAGACAGCTGCACAGTACTGTGTTTTATCGATGGCGGTTATGATATAATTTAGGACCTTGAGCGTGGCTGAGGTGCACCCTTGACCAAATCGGAAACCAGATTGCATAACGGAGAAGGTACGGTGGAATTTGAAATGATCGGTAATCTGTTTGTTCACTTGGCTTTCGAAGACTTTAGAAAGGCAGGGCATGATGGATATAGGTCTTTAACAGTTTTGATCTAGTGTCTCCCTCTTTGAAGAGGGGGATGACTGCGGCCGCTTTCCAATCTTTAGGAATCTCAGACGATACGAAAGAGGGGTTGAACAGATTAGTAATAGGGGTTGCAAAAATGGCGGTGGATAATTTTAGGAAGAGAGGGTCCAGATTGTCTAGCCCAGCTGATTTGTGGGGATTTTGCAGCTCTTTCAGGACATCAGCTGTCTGGATTTGGGTGAAGGAGAAGCGGGGGGGCTTGGGCCATTTGCTGCTGGGGGTACAGAGTTGTTGGCCGGGGTTGGGGTAGCCAGGTGGAAAGCATGGCCAGCCGTAGAGAAATGCTTATTGAAATTCTCGATTATAGTGGATTTATCAGGGGTGACAGTGTTTCCTAGTCTCAGTGCAGTGGGCAGCTGAGAGGAGGTACTTATTCTCCATGCTTTACAGTTTGGAATTAGTGCTGCAGGATGCAAATTTCTGTTTGAAAAAGTTAGCCTTTGCTTTCCTAACTGACTGTGTATATTGGTTCCTGACTTCCCTGAAAAGTTGCATTTCGCGGGGACTATTCGATGCTAGTGCAGTTTGCCGTAGGGTGTTTATGTGCTGGTCAAGGGCAGTCAAGTCTGGAGTGAACCAAGGGCTATATCTGTTCTTAGGTCTACATTTTTTGAAAGGGGCATGCTTCATAAAGATGATGAGGTAAGCACTTTTAAAGAACAACCAGGCATCCTCGACTGACAGGATGAGGTCAATATCCTTCCAGGATACCCGGGCCAGGTTGATTAGAAAGGCCTGCTCGCAGAAGTGTTTTAGGGAGCGTTTGACAGTGATGAGGTGTGGTCATTTGACCGCGGACCCATAACGGACACAGGCAATGATTCAGGGATCTCTGAGATCCTGGTTGAAAACAGCAGAGGTGTATTTAGAGGGCAAGTTGGTCAGGATGATATCTATGAGGGTGCCCATGTTTACGGATTTGGGGTTGTACCTGGTAGGTTCTTTGATAATTTGTGTGAGATTGAGTGCATCTAGTTTAGATTGTCGGATGGCTGGGGTAAATTGGATATCCCAATTTAGGTCACCCAGCTGTACGAACTCTGAAGATAGATGGCAGGCAATCAATTCACATATGGTGTCCAGGGCACAGCACAAACTTGTGACTCGCATGAGCGTGATGGTGCTTGAATAAATGGCCAATCATATTGCTCAAATACAAATAGCATATAAGAGTGTAGTCTTCAATGGTTTTCAAAGGGAAACTGTGACAGAACAGGTTAATGTTGAACTGGAATGCAAAAATGCGCTGAAAAGTTACAGGCCCTTTTGGCCCAGTGACTGGCGAGATCCACTGGCCCTGACGACACATTTTTACTGCCCCCTTGTGATTGTCAGACCCTGCACGGAAAATAAAATTACTTAATGTGCCAGAAAACAATAGGCTAAGTGGATTTCGACTCATCGTTACCACATTATATGGGACGTGCAAATTCATGCTCTCTCCCTCCGTGTAAAGACATTTGACTACAACCACAGGGCACACAACACACACCCCCAGGAACCGAGAGGTGGGACAGACAGCAGACTGTTAAACCAGCAGTTTCCCTGTCATGATTCACTTTGTGACTGACAGGCGCCTGTCCTATCAATAGATCGCTAAACGGTGCATATCGTTCATTTTAGTGGGAGAGGGCTCGTCAGACATTTTTTTCTGACTAGCGAATTGAAAAGCAGCCTAGTTCATTTACATGGAAAAGTGCCCGGCTGAAAATGAGTCTGTAATCGGCTGTATAGCCCGACAGCCAGGACTAGTGGAAAACACTGCACTGCTCAGGCTCAACCATTATGAATCACTGCAGGAATGCGGTGTGTTTGTGCGTTCACGTGCTTGTGTGTGTGCGTGCATGACCATGAATAAGCATCTGTGTGTGTAAATGGGAAAAACGTTTGTGTGTGTGCAAAAAGTGTAGGCATAAGTATGACTGTGAGCATGTGTGTGTGGGCCCACGAGTGTGTGTGTGTGTGTGTGTGTGTGTGTGTGTGTGTGTGTGTGTGTGCATGAGTCCGTGTCTTTGCGTGTATGTGCGTGTGTGTGTGTGTGCACTTCAGTTGTGCTGCCTGCAGGGCTCAGCCAGTGTGTGTATCAATGATGAACGGTTCAGTCAGGTCCAATCTCCCTAATTACCAAGAGAGCACAATTCTAAACACAACAACCTCACCTCGCTAACAACCTCTCATTATAGACCTCATTACATACAGCACGGGGTCTGGAAACCAGAGGCAGTGTGTGTGTGTGTGTGTGTGTGTGTGTGTGTGTGTGTGTGTGTGTGTGTGTGTGTGTGTGTGTGTGTGTGTGTGTGTGTGTGTGTGTGTGTGTGTGTGCAGGCAGGTCGCTCCAGAATGACATCAGAATTGGAAGTCTATTCATGTCCTGACGTCAAGAAACGTCTTCAAAACTGGCCACTGTGGCAGATCCCATGACCTATGGTTCAGAAGGTTGAGTTCGATCCCAGCGGTGGCTACTCGCGTTATTGTTCGTCTTTTTTTAACCCTATTCCAAACCTTAAACCTTACCTTAACCATTTGGTATGAGTGCCTGAACTTAATGTTTTAACCCTATCCAAAACATAAACTCTTATCCAACTAAATTTGGCATTTAGAGCAACTTCAAAATTTGACATTTGGAGAGACAGAACGATACTGGCCCAGACAGGTCATCCCGTGATGCAAGTCAGTATTCGACGTCCATCCATGTCTGAGGACATCAGGGATGATGTGTAAACCAGCCACTAGGGCAACAGTGAGCGCTGTTACCTTTTGGTTTTGCTCGGACATTGTGGACAGGGATGGTTGATGCTGAGACTTAACCCTAACCTTAAAAATTCAGAGTTAATACCTAAACTTAAACTTGAACACTTCAATATTTGACACTCGAAACAACTTCGAAATTTGACATTTGAGAAGCATGGATGAATGTCTAAATCTGACGTGAGACTGTGAGAGCTTGCAGACTGAGCAGGAGGAGTCAACCCAGTGTGTCAAAAACACTTCGAAATTTGACAGTTGGAGCAACTTCGAAATTTGACGTTAGATAAACGTCTAATTACACAGAGAGACTGTGTGTGTGTGTGTGTGTGTGTGTGTGTGTGTGTGTGTGTGTGTGTGTGTGTGTGTGTGTGTGTGTGTGTGTGTGTGTGTGTAATCAGAGGCATTGGGAGAACTAGTGTAGTAGGAGAGAGTAAAGCAGCAGAGGACTGTCTTGGATGGAGAGGTTGCATGACAGAGAAAAAGAGAAACAAACATCCCTGACTAGATTCACTGCCTACAGTACCGAGCAAGTTTGAGTTAGGGAAGGTCAGATAGCAGCTAGCTCTAGGGGCTACTTCAGTATGATGCACTGACTGAAGCTGCAGGAGTTATCTACAAATACTGGGAGATCAGTAGGCTTGTTCAGACTATCCAGGAGTGGGAATCCCCATTCTGTGGACCCCTCCAGGTGACGACAAAGCCCTTGACCTTTAGCTATTTGACTGAGATACTGTATCTCCTGTGTGTTATGTGTTTGTGTGTGTGTGTGTGTCTGTCCTTTTTTCCCTCCTTAAACAGGGTCTTCATGCTTTGTCTCTGCCTGTCAACACCTGCACATAAAGTGGGACCATCCATTTGCTGGCAGACGCACGCGCGCACACATGCACGCATCCGCAGACAAAAGCAAACTGTCTATGATAACCTTAGCACTGGCAGCCATGAGAAAGTGTTCTCACTGTGCCAGACCTTACAAGGGAAGCAACGGATCCTATGAGTCTGTTCTCCGAACATGGTCCACCTTCATCGCTCTCTCTCCTCATCACTCCATAACTCCATCTTCGCATTTTCACATGTGAAACAACTGTTTTCACATGTTCAGCTTAAATTTCATGTGAAAACATATTTTCACATGTATTACATTTAGAGTTCACATGTTATCACCACCTTTTCACGTGTGAGGAGAAAAACTATTTGTCACCTGATTTTTAGATGTGATTGATTTAAAGTGGCTAGTGATATATTTTACATCAATTTCCATCAATTCCTATTTTTAAAGTGGCTGGAGTTGAGTCAGTGTGTTGGCAGCAGCCACTCAATGTCAGTGGTGGCTGTTTAACAGTCTGATGGCCTTGAGATAGAAGCTGTTTTTCAGTCTCTCGGTCCCTGCTTTGATGCACCTGTACTGACCTCGCCTTCTGGATGATAGCGGGGTGAACAGGCAGTGGCTCGGGCGTTTGTTGTTCTTGATGATCTTTATGGCCTTCCTGTGACATCGGGTGGTGTAGGTGTCCTGGAGGGCAGGTAGTTTGCCCCCGGTGATGCGTTGTGCAGACCTCACTACCCTCTGGAGAGCCTTACGGTTGTGGGCGGAGCAGTTGCCGTACCAGGCGGTGATACAGCCTGACAGGATGCTCTCGATTGTGCATCTGTAGAAGTTTGTGAGTGCTTTTGGTGACAATACGAATTTCTTCAGCGCTGCTGCACCTTCTTCACCACGCTGTCTATGTGGGTGGACCAATTCAGTTTGTCCGTGATGTGTACGCCGAGGAACTTAAAACTTACTACCCTCTCCACTACTGTCCCATCGATGTGGATAGGGGGGTGCTCCCTCTGCTGTTTCCTGAAGTCCACAATCATCTCCTTTGTTTTGTTGCTGTTGGGTGTGAGGTCATTTTCCTGACACCACACTCTGAGGGCCCTCACTTCCTCCCAGTAGGCCGTCTAGTCGTTGTTGGTAATCAAGCCTACCACTGTAGTGTCGTCCGCAAACTTGATAATTGAGTTGGAGGCGTGCATGGCCACGCAGTCATGGGTAAACAGGGAGTACAGGAGAGGGCTCAGCATGCACCCTTGTGGGGCCCCAGTGTTGAGGATCAGCGGGGTGGAGATGTTGTTACCTACCCTCACCACCTGGGGGCGGCCCGTCAGGACGTCCAGTACCCAGTTGCACAGGGCAGGGTCGAGACCCAGGGTCTCGAGCTTGATGACGAGTTTGGAGGGTACTATGGTGTTAAATGCTGAGCTGTAGTCGATGAACAGCATTCTCACATAGGTATTCCTCTTGTCCAGATGGGTTAGGGCAGTGTGCAGTGTGGTTGAGATTGCATCGTCCGTGGACCTATTTTGGCGGTAAGCAAATTGGAATGGGTCTATGGTGTCAGGTAGGGTGGAGGTGATATCGTCCTTGACTAATCTCTCAAAGCACTTCATGATGACGGAAGTGAGTGCTACGGTGCGGTAGTTGTTTAGCTCAGTTACCTTAGCTTTCTTGGGAACAGGGACAATGGTGGCCCTCTTGAACTATGTAGGAACAGCAGACTGGATAAGGATTGATTGAATATGTCCGTAAACACACCAGCCACGTTTAAATGTTTTCCTCAGTCGGCTGCAGTGAAGGAGAGTCTTTTTGGTTGCGGGTTTTGGTTGCGGGCCGTGTCAGTGGCACTGTATTGCCCTCAAATCGGGCAAAAAAGTTATTTAGTCTGCCTGGGAGCAAGACATCCTGGTCCGTGACGGGGCTGGTTTTCTTTTTGTAATCCGTGATTGACTGTAGACCCTGCCACATACCTCTTGTGTCTGAGCCGTTGAATTGTGACTGTACTTTGTCTCTATACTGACGCTTAGCTTGTTTGATTTCCTTGCGGAGGGATTAGCTACACTGTTTGTATTCGGTCATGTTTCCGGTCACCTTTCTCTGGTTAAAAGCAGTGGTTTGCGCTTTCAGTTTCACGCGAATGCTGCCATCAATCCACGGTTTCTGGTTTGGGAATGTTTTAATCGTTGCTATGGAACGACATCATCAATGCATTTTCTAATGAACTCGCTCACCGAATCAGCATATTAGTCAATGTTGTTGTTGGACGCAATGCGGAACATATCCCAGTCGGCGTGATCGAAGCAGTCTTGAAACGTGGAATCAGATTGGTCGGACCAGCGTTGAACAGACCTGAGCGTGGGAGCTTCTTGTTTTAGTTTCTGTCTGTAGGCAGGGAGCAACAAAATGGAGTCGTGGTCAGCTTTTCCGAAAGGATGGCGGGGGAGGGCCTTATATGCGTTGCAGAAGTTAGAATAGCAATGATCCAAGGTTTTACCAGCCCTGGTTGCGCAATCGATATGCTGATACAATTTAGGGAGTCTTGTTTTCAGATTAGCCTTGTTAAAATCCCCAGCTACAATGAAGGCAGCCTCTGGATATGCGGTTTCCAGTTTGCAAAGAGTCAAATAAAGCTTGTTCAGGGCCATCGATGTGTCTGCTTGGGGGGGAATATATACGGCTGTGATTATAATCGTAGAGAATTCCCTTGGTAGATAATGCGGACAACATTTGATTGTGAGGAATTCTAAGTCAGGTGAACAGAAGGACTTGAGTTCCTGTATGTTGCTGTGATCACACCACGTCTCGTTAATCATAAGGCATACGCCCCCGCCCCTCTTCTTACCAGAAAGATGTTTGTTTCTGTCGGCTCGATGCGTGAAGAAACCAGTTGGCTGCACCGATTCCCTTAGCGTCTCTCGAGTGAGCCGTGTTTCCGTGAAGCAAAGAACGTTACAGTCTCCGATGTCCCTATGGAATGCTACCCTTGCTCGGATTTCATCAACCTTGTTGTCAAGAGACTGGACATTGGCGAGTAGTATGCTAGGGAGTGGTGCGCAATGTGCCCGTCTCCGGAGCCTGACCAGAACACGGCTATGCTTCCCTCTTTTGCGACGTCTTTGTTTTGGGTCGCAGGCTGGGATCCATTCCGTTGTCCTGGGTGGAAGGCAGAACATAGGATCCGCTTCGGGAAAGTCATATTCCTGGTCGTATTGATGGTGAGTTGACGTTGCTCTTATATTCAGTAGTTCTTCCCGACTGTATGTAATGAAACCTAAGATTACCTGGGGTACCAATGTAAGAAATAACTCGTAAAAAAACAAAAAGCTGCATAGTTTCCTAGGAATGCGAAGCGAGGCGGCCATCACTGTCGGCGCCGGAAATAGAAAACCATAATGTCAAAGTGGAATTTTGCTTGTAGATTTTTTTTTATTTATAAAATGTAAGTATTTAACCTTTTTGTTATGACAAGACTAAATAAGTTCTGGACTAAAAATGTGCTTAACATATCACATAATAAGTTGCATGAACTCATTCCATATTCAATAATAATTATTTCTATGTACCCTACACATACAATTATCTGTCAAGTCCTTCAACCGAGTAGTGAATGTTAAGCACAGATTCAACCACAAAGACCAGTTTTTTTTAATGCTTGCAGAGAATGGCACTGATTGGTAGATGTGTAAAAAAAATAAAGCAGAGTCTGAATATCCTTTCGAGCATGGTGAAGTTAACAATTCGGCTTTGGATGGTGTATCAATACACCCTGTCACTGCAAAGATACAGGAGTCCTTCCTAACCCAGTTACCGGAGAGAAAATAAACTGCTCAGGGATTTCACCATGAGGCCAATGGTGATTTTAAAACCGTTACAGTGATATGAGAAAACTGATGTCACGACTTCCGCCGAAGTCGGTCCCTCTCCTTGTTCGGGTGGTGTTTGGTGGTCGACGTCACTGACCTTCTGGCCATCATTGACCCATTTTTCATTTGTTTTGTCTTGTCTTCGTACACACCATTCTCCTGCGCATGCCTTCCCTGCCACCAGCACGCACCGCATTACAGAATCTCTGACCACACTATGGAGTCAGCAGGAGAGGATACCCCGGCCATTGAGATGGAGAAGTGCATCCAGGAGCATGCAGCAATGCTTTACCAAATTAGCACTGCCATGGATCGCGTTGTCCAAACTATGGACCGCTGGGAGAGACAGGGAGTTTTATCTGGCCACCGTCCACCCGGCTCCATCGGACCGTGAGAGGGTGTACGCCCTTGTCTCGTGCCTCACCGGGAGAGCCCTGGAATGGTCCAACGCCGTGTGGAGAGAGGGAGATGCACTTTCGACCAGCTGCTGCCGGCGCGGGATGGAACGACAGTGCCCTGATCGACAATTATCTTTGCAGTCTGCGAGAGGACGTCCGTCGGGAGCTGGTCTGCAGAGACACCACCCTCACGTTCGACCAGATGGTGAATCTGTCCATCCGGCTGGACAACCTGCTGGCTACTCGCGGACTTCCAGATTGGAGTCTGGTAGTTCCATCCTCCCGCACTCCCTCTCCGATACCTATGGAGCTGGGAGGGGCGGTGCGCAGGGAGACCGGAGGGGGTTCCCGCTCGTGCACCATCGTGCAAGTCACACTGCCGGTCGGTGCCAGGTTGGTTCCACTGGGAATCGAGACCTGGCGTCACGCCAGGTGAGCCGGCACCATTCTCACCCAGAGCCCTCTGTTGCACATATGTTTGTGTCTGTCACTTTTCCTGAGTTTTCCCCATTTTCCCAGCATAAGGCGCTCGTAGATTCAGGCGCAGCTGGGAATTGTATTGATAGAGCGTTAGCTCATAGTTTAGGGACCCCCATTTTTCCTGTGGATGTGCCCTCCCCCATTCACGCCTTAGATAGTCGACCATTAGGGTCAGGGGTGATTATGGAGGTCACCGCGCCCTTGGGTATGGTAGCGCAGAGGGGTCATACGAAGAGAATTAGTCTCTTTCTCATTGACTCTCCTGCATTTCCCGTGGTGCTAGGCCTACCCTGGTTAGCCTGTCATAACCCCACTGTTTCTTGGCCACAGAGGGCTCTCACGGGTTGGTTGCGAGAGTGCTCAGGTAGGTGTTTAGGGGTTTCCTTAGGTGCTACAACGGTGTGGAGTCCAGACCAGGTCTCCACCGTGCGCATTCCCCCTGAATATGCTGATTTCGCT
Source organism: Oncorhynchus clarkii lewisi (assembly GCF_045791955.1). NCBI lineage: Eukaryota > Metazoa > Chordata > Actinopteri > Salmoniformes > Salmonidae > Oncorhynchus > Oncorhynchus clarkii. The sequence continues at coordinate 25,531,652 of NC_092169.1, forward strand.
CTCGTCTTCTCCAAAAAGAAGGCAATTCAATTACCACCTCATCGACGGGATGATTGTGCAATAGACCTCCTGGTAGACGCTGCACTTCCCAGGAGTCATGTGTATCCCCTCTCACAGGCAGATACGGAGGCTATGGAAACATATGTCTCCGAATCCCTGCGTCAGGGGTACATTCGGTCCTCCACTTCACCCGCCTCCGAGTTTCTTTTTTGTGAATAAGAAGGATGGGGGTCTGCGCCCGTGTATTGACTATCGGGGTCTGAATCAGATCACTGTGAGGTATAGTTACCCGCTACAGCTTATAGCTACAGCGATAGAGTCAATGCAAGGGGTGCGCTTCTTCACCAAACTAGATCTCAGGAGCGCTTACAACCTGGTGCATATCCGAGAGGGAGACGAGTGGAAGACGGCTCTCAGTACCACCTCTGGGCACTGTGAGTATCTCGTCATGCTGTACGGGTTGATGAATGCGCCATCTGTCTTCCAAGTCTTGGTAGACAAGATTTTCAGGGACCTGCATGGGCAGGGTGTAGTGGTGTATATTGATGACATCTTGATATACTCCGCTACACGCTCTGAGCATGTGTCCCTGGTGCGCAGAGTTCTTGGTCGCCTGTTGGAGCATGACCTGTACGTCAAGGCTGAGAAATGCCTGTTCTTCCAACAGTCCGTCTCCTTCCTAGGGTATCGCATTTCTACTTCAGGGGTGGAGATGGAGAGTGACCGCATTGTAGCCGTGCGTGATTGGCCGACTCCCACCACGGTAAAGAAGGTGCAGTGGTTCTTAGGGTTTGCCAATTACTACCAGAGGTTTATCCGGGGTTTTGGTCAGGTGGCAGCTCCCATTACCTCACTTCTGAAGGGGGGCCTGGTGCACTTGCAGTGGTCAGCTGAGGCGGACAGGGCTTTTAGTCACCTGAGAGCTCTGTTTATCTCGGCTCCCGTGCTGGCCCATCTGGATCCCTCTTTGGCGTTCATAGTGGAGGTGGACGCGTCCTAGGCTGGGATAGGAGCGGTTCTCTCTCAGCGCTCGGGTACACCACCGAAGCTCCGCCTCTGTGTCTTCATCTCGAAGAAGCTCAGCCCGGCGTAGCGAAACTATGTGGGGGACCGGGAGCTGTTGGCTGTCATCAAGGCCTTGAAGGCGTGGAGACATTGGCTTGAGGGGGCTAAACACCCTTTTCTCATCTGGACTGACCCCCGTAATCTGGACTACATCCGGGCGGCGAGGAGACTGAACCCTCGCCAGGCAAGGCAGGCCATGTTTTTCACCCGTTTTGTATTTACCCTTTCATACAGACCAGGCTCTCAAAATGTTAAGGCAGAAGCATTGTCCCGGATGTATGACACAGAGGAGCGGCCTATGGATCCAACTCCCATACTCCCGGCCTCTTGCCTGGTAGCATCGGTAGTGTGGGAGCTGGACGCAGACATTGAGCAGGCATTGCGTACAAACTGATCTTCCTCCTTCACAAGGAAACACCACTATCCTGGTCACTGTGGATCATTTCTCTAAGTCCTGCCGTCTCCTCCCTCTGCCCGGTCTCCCTACGGCCCTACAGACTGCAGAGGCCTTGTTTACTCACATCTTCCGGCACTACGGGGTGCCTGAGGATATAGTGTCTGATCGAGGTCCCCAGTTCACTTCAAGGGTCTGGAAGGCGTTCATGGAACGTCTGGGGGTACCTCAGGTTTTAACCCTGAGAGTAACGGGCAGGTGGAGAGAGTAAACCAGGATGTGGGTAGGTTTCTGAGGTCCTATTGCCAGGACCGCCCGGGTTAGTGGGCAGCGTTCATGCCCTGGGCAGAGATGGCCCACTCCTTCACAAACCTCACCCCCTTCCAGTGTGTATTGGAGTATCAGCCGGTTCTGGCTCCTTGGCATCAGAGTCAGACGAAGGCTCCTGCAGTGGACGACTGGTTCCGCACAGGAAGTGGGCGCAGACCGTCACCACAGTGAGGCCCCGGTTTTCGCACCAGGGGATCGGGTCTGGCTTTCGACCTGAAACCTGCCCCTTCGCCTGCCCTGCCGGAAGCTGGGTCAGGCGGTTTGTGGGGCCATTTAAAGTCCTGAGGAGAGTGAACAAGGTATGTTATAGGTTAAAGCTTCCCTCCGATTACCGCATTAACCCCTCGTACCATGTGTCTCTCCTCAGGCCGGTGGTGGCTGGCCCACTCCAGGAGTCTGAGGTGCGGGAGCTCCCGCACTGGACATCGAGGGGGCTCCGGCTTACTCCGTTCGTTTCATGTTATATAAACTTTGGTTTACGGACAATCTTTGAATGTTTATTAAACAGCTCCATTTTTACCAAGTTCATTCTCCTGCGCCTGACTTCCCTGCCACCAGCACACACCGCATTACAACTGAGGATTTATCAACAACATTGTAGTTACTACACAATACTAAACTAAATGACATAGTGAAAAGAAGGAAGCCTGTACAGAATAAACATATTCCAAAACATGCATCCTGTTTGCAACAAGTCACTTAAGTAATACTGGAAAAAAAATGTGACAAAGAAATGAACTTTTTGACCTGAATACAAAGCTAAATGCAACACTACACATCACTGATTACCAATATTCATATTTTGAAGCATGGTGGTGGCTGCATCGTGTTATAGTTATGCTTGTGAATGACAAGGACTAGGGAGTTTCCTTGTGGGATAAAAAAAAACCTGTCCAAATCTACACTGGAGTTGCTGATCAAGATGACATTGAGTGTTCCTGAGTAGCCTAGTTACAGTTTGACTTAAATCGTCTTTGAAATCTATGGCAACACTTGAAAATGTCTGTTTAGCAATGATCAACAATCAACTTGACAGAGGAAGAATTTTGAAAATAATAATATTGTACAATCCAGGAGTGCAAAGCTCTTAGAGACTTACCCCCAAAACCTCAAACCTGTAACGGCCACCAAAGGTGAATAATACATTTAAAAAACTTCATAAAAACATGTTTTCACATTGTCACTATGGGCATTGTGTGTATATGTGTGATAAAATGTAATACTGCAAAAAAATACAAATAATTCTGAATACAAATGTTTGGTGCAAATCCAACACTATCAGTGAGTAACACTCTTCATATTTCAGCAGGAAAATCACCTAAAACACCAAATCTACACTGGAGTTCGATATTTCTGTATTTAATTATCAATACATTTGCACAGGTTAATAAACCCTTGTTTTCAGGGGGGTGAGAAAAAAAAAAAATTTAACAAATGTTTTATGAATACTTTCTGAAGGTACTAACATACATTACTAACTAGGAATAAAGTGGCAGACTGTAAAGAGTAGTAGCAGCGTAGGTGACGAGTCAAAAAAGAGCAAAACGATAGTTAAATAGTTAACCATATAACTACCCGGACTAACTACTTAGCAGTCTTATGGCTTGGAGGGGAAGAAGCTGTTCATGGTCCAGTCAGTTCCAGACTTGGTGTATCGGTACCGCTTGCTGTGCGGTAGCAGAGAGAATATTCTATGCTTTGGGTGCCTGGAGTCTTCAACAATTTTTAGGGCCTTCCTCTGACACAGCCAGGTACAGAGGTCCTGGATGGCAGGGATCTCAGCCCCAGTGATGTACTAGCCATACGTATTACCCTCTGTAGGGCCTTGCGGTCGGATGCCAAGTTGTTGCAATACCAAGTGGTGATGCAGCCAGTGAAGATGCTCTCAATGGTGCAGCTGTAAAACGTTTTGAGGATCTGAGAGGCCATGCCAAATCTTTTCAGCCTCCTGAGGGGGAAGAGGCGTTGTTGTGCACTCTTCACGACTGTTTGATGTGTTTGGACCATGATAGATCCTTAGTGATGTGGATAACAAGGATCTTGAAACTCTCAGCCTGCTCCACTACAGCCCTGTCGATGTGAATGGAGGTGTTCTCTGCCCTCCGTTTCCTGTAGTCCAAGATCTGCTGCTTTGTCTTGCTGACACTGAGGGAGAGGTTTTTGTCCTGGCACCACGCTGCCAGGTCTCTGACCTCCTCCCTATAGGCTGTTTCATCATCATCTGTGATCAGGCCTACCACTTCATATGGGACTAAGAAGGGGACTAAGCACCCAGTCCTGAGGGTCAATATTAGGGTTGAATATTTTCCCTGTATTTCACAAATGTTCCATCCCGCGAATAAATCACTTTTCTTCTGGGTGACCCAGTGTTTCCCGCTAAAACTGGAAGTCTCATTCAAAAGCATTATGAAGCATATAAATATGTTTGGATTTGATTAGAGTTTTGCATGAGTTCAGCATGAACATTCAAACCTGACGTTACCTGAGCCTTTGAGCCATATATTAAATACATTTTATGAGCCCTACATTAACAATATTTAATGATCCCAAGCCCAAAAAAGCCTAAATGATTGTGCAGTTATGCAACACATATATTATATACTGTAGGCTATTGCACATTACACAACACAGAAAAACATAAAAGCCCATAGATGTAGCTAGGTGTATGCTCTCTGGATAAATAAATTAAACAAGCTCCAGTAGGCTAATATTTTTGTTTGAACTGTATTAATGTACTGTATTATATGGGATAGAATTATGAATATGGTTCAAACCAGGATGAATCAGAAAAGAACATGCACAGTTCAGTGTTGCTTGCCTTAAAGTGAACACTGCCTTTTTTTCCAGTTGCAGGTTTTGTCAGGCTTGTGCTCATCAGGGCCAGTCCTGGTCTATCCCTGAATGGGAGACCAAATGTAGCTGGAAGTGGTGAAAATAAATACATGTAATGTGTGGAATTTTGAGGGACAAACACGTGAAAAATGATCATGTTAAACTTCACATGTGTCTGAATACCATGCGCCTGACTTGTGAAAACAAGCAACTATTATTTGTATTTTTTTAAGGGTAGCCACAGAAGAGGGTCAGTATGCTGGGATCTGACAGTAAGGCTTCTCTATTTTCCTGGAAATCACATCATTCCCCCCAACCACCGACACAGACTCATCCCCCAGCGATGTTACTTGTTATGCACTACTATACCACTCCCTCTCCACCCCACTGGCCAGTCCAGCCACATACTGGTGGGAAAGTCTTGTGGTTCGTTGTTATACAATACGTATTCCTCTGTGGTTACGACAGGCTGAAAAAGGTCCACCTCCTCTGTCTCACCTGGTCACCCCATATGAGCTGTAAATCACCTGCTTAGAGTCACCAGAAAGACACACACTCACCAACCTGATGTCACATACATGACAAGCAAAAATATCACAATAAACAGGTTTGTATACTATCTCTCCAGAGCCGTGGATAGAGATAAATATGGCTCTGCATCTCTCTCTTTGCTGTACTTACAGTATTTTATCAGACAGTGTTGACAATGAAGGCTAGTCATGGAAGATTCTTAATCCTTTCTCAGTTGAAACAGCATACACAATGATAGAATATGATGGTTGAATATGATACTGTTACAGAGATAGATAAGCATATAGTGTCCCCAAACAATGAGCTTAGCTACTTTATTAATGAGCAAGTGTTGGTTTGTTTCACCATGGAAACGCAAATACATATTTTCTGCTGTTCTTCTATACTCCTCTCATAGCCTTATCACTTTGAGCATATATATGTGTGTGTGGTCATGTGTGTTACATTGTTTATCATTTAAAAGATAGACATACTGTATATACATCATTCCTATAGCTTCTTGCTCTGTCCGCAGCCACACTAGGTACAGCATTTACTGTACAAGCAAACACTCACCAAATACTACGCAGTTAACTTGGTTTGACAGTGTAATGTGCAACCAAACACTGACATCTAATATTCACTGTGCAATATAATGTGATATCCATAACCAAAGAACATCGGAGGTGGCATATGAGATGGACTATACGTTTTAAACAAAAGGGGTAGTGACACAAACACACCAGACACACACACACAATGCTAAACCTGTGCCCTCCAGCCTCCCTCCAACCCTCCTATAGTTGTGTGACAGACAGATTTTCATTGCATTGGAGATGCTGCATAAGTGTGTGTGTGTGTGTGTGTGTGTGTGTGTGTGTGTGTGTGTGTGTGTGTGTGTGTGTGTGTGTGTGTGTGTGTGTGTGTCCGTCCAGCTCTCAAACTAACACCAAACAGTCCATCAGTTCACAGCCAGCTCCATCGCGGCAGTCCAATTTATACACCTATAAATATACATTTACAGACTTCTCTTCCAACCAGAACAAATATAAACACATTTACACATCAACAACACCACATACTCTGAGAGATCAGTCAGCACCTTAAATCACAACTAAACTCAGCTAAACAGGAAAGTCTTCAGTAAGTCTGGTATCTTTGGCCAGCGGTGTCAAAGACATTTATGTTATACCAATATCAAAGTGGCCACACATCATTGAAGGTTCTCAATAAAGAGTTATTAAACATTTCTAACATGTTCATTTACGATAAAGACACGTAGATATGTTTTTCAATAAACACTTGTTTTGCTATGAAGTTGAGGGATGGGGCTCATTTCAATTCAGTTCATTTATTTAGCCTTTAACAGGAATTTGTCTCACATTCAAGAGCACTGAGTTTAGACCACATTAAACCCCAGCTACATTATGTTTAAAATATTTTGCATACAGTACCAGTTTAAAGTTTGGACACACCTTTTCTTTATTTTGACTATATTCCACATTGTAGAATAATAGTGAAGACATCAAAACTATGAAATAACACATGGAATCATGTAGTAACCAAAAAGTGGTAAACAAATCAAAATACATTTTATATTTGAGATTCTTCAAAGTAGCCATCCTTTGCCTTGATGACAGCTTTGCACACACTTGGTATTCTTTCAACCAGTTTCACCTGGGATGCTTTTCCAACAGTCTTGAATGAGTTCCCACATATGATACGCACTTGTTGGCTGCTTTTCCTTCACTCTGCGGTTGAGGTCAGGTGATTGTGGAGGCCAGGTCATCTGATGCAGCACTCCATCACTCTATTTGAGCCCTGTGTATGGGCTCAAATAGCCCTTACACAGCCTGGAGGTGTGTTGGGTAATTTTCCTGTTGAAAAACAAATGATAGCTAAGCACAAACCAGATGGGATGGCTATCGCTGCAGAATGCTGTGGTAGCCATGCTGGTTAAGTGTCCCTTGGATTCTAAATAAATCACAGACAGTGTCTCCAGCAAATCACCCCCACACCACATCACACCTCCTCCTCCATGCTTCATGGTGGGAACCACACATGCAGAGATTATCCGTTTACCTACTCTGCGTCTCACAAAGACACATTTGGAATCATCAGACCAAAGGACAGATTTCCACTGGTCTAATGTCCATTGCTCGTGCTTCTATGCCCAAGCAAGTCTCTTATTCTTGTTGGTGTCCTTTAGTAGTGTTTTCTTTGCAGCAATTCGACCATGAATGCCTGATTCACGCAGACTCCTCTTGCAGTTGATGTTGATGTTGATGTATCGATTGGCTCAAACGTATTAACCTTTTTGGGATAGGGGGCAGCATTTTCACTTTTGGATGAATAGCGTGCCCAGAGTGAACTGTCTCCTACTCTGTCCCAGATGCTAATATATTCATATTATTATTAGTATTGGATAGAAAACACTCTGAAGTTTCTAAAACTGTTTGAATTATGTATGTGAATATAACTCATATGGCAGGCTAAAACCTTAGAAGAATCCAACCAGGAAGTGGGACATCTGAGGATTGTAGTTTTTCAAAGCTTGGCCTACCGAATACACATTGAGATATGGACAAAGTTGCACTTCCTACGGCTTCCACTAGATGTCAAGCACCTTTAAAAAGTTGAATTAGGATTCTACTATAAAGGAGGGGCTCATAAGACCTCTTTGAGTCAGTGGTCTGGCAGAGAACCTCGGTCTCATGACACATGCTCCCGACAGAGTTACCTCTCGTTCCAGTGCTTTTCTACAGACAATGGAATTCTCCGGTACGAACATTATTGATGTTTTATGTTAAAAACATCCTAAAGATTAATTCCATACAACATTTGACATGTTTCTAAAGGACTGTAACCAAACTTTTTGAGTTTTTGTCTGGATGAAGTGCCTGCGCCTCATGAAGATGGATTACTGGCCAGAACACGCTAAAAACAAGTGGCTATTTGGACATAAATGATGGAACTTTATGGAACAAATCAGTCATTTATTGTCGAACTGGGATTCCCGGGAGTGCCTTCTGATGAAGATCATCAAAGATAAGTGAATATTTATGGTGTTGTTTCTAACTTTGTTGATTCCAAAATGGCGGATATTCCTCTGGCTGTTTTGGGTTCTGAGCGCCGATCTCAGATTATGCTTTTTCCGTAAAAAAAAAAAGAAATCTGACACAGCGGTTGCATTAAGGAGAAGTCTATCTTTAATTCTGTGAATAACACTATCTTTTATCAATGTTTATTATGAGTATTTATGCTAAAATCACCGGATGTTTTGTAATCATAACATTACTGCACGTAAGGCGCTAATGTAAACTGAGATTTTTGGATACAAATATGCACATTATCAAACAAAACATACATGTATTGTGTAACATGATGTCCTATGAGTGTCATCTGATGAAGATCATCAGAGGTTAGTGATTCATTTTATCTATATTTCTGCTTTTTGTGACTCCTATCTTTGGCTGAAGCCAGAATAGGCATATAACTGATAACATTGAAATGAAGACACTTTGTAGTTTGTAGAAATGTAAAAATAATGTGGGAGTCTATAACACAATAGATACACTGTACCTGATTAGCTTAATCAGGTAATATTAATTACAGAGAAATTATTTTATAGAATAGCATGTCATATCACTTCATCCGGCATAGCCAAAGACATGACATGAGTTTGCAGAGGAACTACCATGTAATAAACATGAACAGCTAGCTGTCTCCAGCATTACTCCCTGTCTGCTCTATCGCCACCTCATAGCACGCACGCACGCACGCACGCGCACGCACACGCACACGCACACGCACACGCACACACACACACACACACACACACACACACACACACACACACACACACACACACACACACACACACAAGCTAGCAGGCAACCACACACACACACACGCACACACCAACTGTAGTCCTAGGCCTAGCCTCCACTCCCTTCAGATAACTATGTCGGCCAGGGGTCAGTGGACTGAAGCTATCGAGCTGTAAAGGCATTCTTCATGGCACCTTAATCAATGCACATATACCATATTAGTTACAAGCAGACCTGGGTTAAAATACTATTAGACATCTTTCAACAACTAGCTTACCTGGATTGCCAGAGGGACGGGGGTTGCAGTTGTAGGAATATTCTATTGGTTTATTAAGCTCGTGGAAGCACAGAAAAAGTATTTGATTTGATATCAAATAGCATTTGAACCCAGGTCTGATTACAGGGAACTTTGATTTATTTGTGCAACGGCATGCAACTATAGTGAGTACATATTGGTTATCAAAGCAGTTATTGAATGATTCAATATGAAAAGGGTGACAATGTAAAGTTGGCACTTCAAACAATATTGAACACAGATTGCTGTGTGTGTTTATGGCACGTTGTGTGGTACACCTGAGGGCGAGAGAGAAGGCTTTGAAATTAACACACTAGCTAGCTGGATCGACCATGAATCAGTCACACACACGAACACAGACACACAGACGCACATACACACGTTCATCCATCATATTCCCGTTTTTCGTCACCTCATCATCAGCTGCGGTCATTAATCGCCTTTGACTACCCTGAAGGCCGTCAGTGACTCAGAGGTGGGCACAGTGTCACGCACAGGCACACACCCCTCAGTGGGCCCCTCAGTGGGCCCCTGGTTTCAGAGAAAGGTAAGTGTCAAGGTAAGAAACTCTCTATCCTTCTCTCAAAAATTCTACAGAGGTTTTGTATAATTTTCAGCCAGTAGTTTTGAAAATAGTACTCACGACCCAAAACGGGTCCCTGATAACTGTGCACAACGGCATCCATTTCGTATGATATTAAATTACATCCTGAAAATCATATAATACTGAATGTTGAGAATGTGTAGGTGCTTACACTATAAAAGGGACGAGCCCGCAACTCACGTGAACTAAATATTTGATCCATTGAATGCAAGGAGACTATATCATGCATGTGCAATCCAAAACAGAATGTTTAAATAATACCAATGTAGATTTCAAGATACAATTCAATCTCTGTAAGCCAACGCACCTACGGTACTTCCAACACACACACACACACACACACACACACACACACACACTAATGCAGCGTTGAAGTTCTCACAGCGATAGGGCATCAAGAGGAATATTGAAGAATAACTGAAAATATGTTTGTCACACAACTATAGGAGGGTTGGAGGGAGGCTGGAGGGCACAGGTTTAGCATTGTGTGTGTGTGTGTCTGGTGTGTATGTGTCTGGTTTGTGTCACTACTCCTATTGTTTAAAACGTATAGTCCATCTCATATGCCACCTCCGATGTTCTTTGGTTATGGATATCACATTATATTGCACAGTGAATATTAGATGTCAGTGTTTGGTTGCACAGTCCACGGTCAAACCACGATAACTGCGTAGTATTTGGTGAGTGTTTGCTTGTACAGTATATGCTGTACCTAGTGTGGCTGCGGACAGAGCAAGGAGCTATAGGAATGATGTATATACAGTATGTCTATCTTTTAAATGATAAACAATGTAACACACATGACCACACACACATATATATGCTCAAAGTGATAAGGCTATGAGAGGAGTATAGAAGAACAGCAGAAAATGTGTATTTGCGCTTCCATGGTGAAACAAACCAACACTTGCTGATTAATAAAGTAGCTAAGCTCATTGTTTGGGGACACTATATGCTTATCTATCTCTGTAACAGTATCATATTCAACCATCATATTCTATCATTGTGTATGCTGTTTCAACTGAGAAAGGATTAAGAATCTTCCATGACTAGCCTTCATTGTCAACACTGTCTGATAAAATACTGTAAGTACAGCAAAGAGAGAGATGCAGAGCCATATTTATCTCTATCCACGGCTCTGGAGAGATAGTATACAAACCTGTTTATTGTGATATTTTTGCTTGTCATGTATGTGACATCAGGTTGGTGAGTGTGTGTCTTTCTGGTGACTCTAAGCAGGTGATTTACAGCTCATATGGGGTGACCAGGTGAGACAGAGGAGGTGGACCTTTTTCAGCCTGTCGTAACCACAGAGGAATACGTATTGTATAACAACGAACCACAAGACTTTCCCACCCGTATGTGGCTGGACTGGCCAGTGGGGTGGAGAGGGAGTGGTATAGTAGTGCATAACAAGTAACATCGCTGGGGGATGAGTCTGTGTCGGTGGTTGGGGGGAATGATGTGATTTCCAGGAAAAGAGAGAAGCCTTACTGTCAGATCCCAGCATGCTGACCTTCTTCTGTGCCTACCCTTAAAAACATACAAATAATAGTTGCATTTTTTCAAGTCAGGCGCATGGTATTCAGACACATGTGAAGTTTAACATGATCATTTTTTACGTGTTTGTCCCTCAAAATTCCACACGTTACATGTATTTATTTTCACCACTTCCAGCTACATTTGGTCTCCCATTCAGGGATAGACCAGGACTGGCCCTGATGGGCTTCAGAGGGGTGAAGGGTGACAAAACCTGCAACTGGAAAAAAAGGCAGTGTTCGCTTTAAGGCAAGCAACACTGAACTGTGCATGTTCTTTTCTGATTCATCCTGGTTTGAACCATATTCATAATTCTATTCCATATAATACAGTACATTAATACAGTTCAAACAAAAATATTAGCCTACTGGAGCTTGTTTAATTTATTTATCCAGAGAGCATACAACTAGCTACATCTATGGGCTTTTATGTTTTTCTGTGTTGCGTAATGTGCAATAGCCTACAGTATATAATATATGTATTGCATAATGGCACAATCATTTAGGCTTTTTTCGGGCTTGGGATCATTAAATATCAAATCAAATCAAATGTATTTATATAGTCCTTTGTACATCAGCTGATATCTCAAAGTGCTGTACAGAAACCCAGCCTAAAACCCCAAACAGCAAGTAATGCAGGTGTAGAAGCACGGTGGCTAGGAAAAACTCCCTAGAAAGGCCAAAACCTAGGAAGAAACCTAGAGAGGAACCAGGCTATGATGGGTGGCCAGTCCTCTTCTGGCTGTTTCGGGTGGAGATTACAGTGCCTCGCGAAAGTATTCGGCCCCCTTGAACTTTGCGACCTTTTGCCACATTTCAGGCTTCAAACATAAAGATGTAAAACTGTATTTTTTTGTGAAGAATCAACAACAAGTGGTGCACAATCATGAAGTGGAACGACATTTATTGGATATTTCAAACTTTTTTAACAAATCAAAAACTGAAAAATTGGGCGTGCAAAATTATTCAGCCCCCTTAAGTTAATACTTTGTAGCGCCACCTTTTGCTGCGATTACAGCTGTAAGTCGCTTGGTGTATGTCTCTATCAGTTTTGCACATCGAGAGACTGAAATTTTTTCATGCTGATCAAAGCTCCAATCAAATCCAAACATATTTTTATGCTTTTGAACGAGACTTCCAGTTTTGGCGGGAAACACTGGGTCACCCAGGAGAAAAGTGATTTATTCTCGGGATGGAACATTTGTAAAATACAGGGAAAATATTACACCCTAATATCGACCCTCAGGGGTGGGTGCTTACTCCCCTTCTTAGTCCCACATGAAGTGGTAGGCCTGATCACAGATGATGATGAAACAGCCTATAGAGGAGGTCAGAGACCTGGCAGCGTGGTGCCAGGACAAAAACCTCTCCCTCAGTGTCAGCAAGACAAAGCAGCTGATCTTGGACTACAGGAAACGGAGGGCAGAGAACACCTCCATTCACATCGACAGGGCTGTAGTGGAGCAGGCTGAGAGTTTCAAGATCCTCGTTATCCACATCACTAAGGATCTATCATGGTCCAAACACATCAAAATAGTAATGAAGAGTGCACAACAACGCCTCTTCCCCCTCAGGAGGCTGAAAAGATTTGGCATGGCCTCTCAGATCCTCAAAACGTTTTACAACTGCAACATTGAGAGCATCTTCACTGGCTGCATCACCACTTGGTATTGCAACAACTTGGCATCAGACGGCAAGGCCCTACAGAGGGTAATACGTATGGCCAGTACATCACTGGGGCTGAGCTCCCTGCCATCCAGGACCTCTGTACCAGGCGGTGTCAGAGGAAGGCCCTAAAAATAGTTTGAAGACTCCAGGCACCCAAATCATAGAATGTTCTCTCTGCTACCGCACAGCAAGCGGTACCGATAAACCAAGTCTGGAACCGACTGGACCATGAACAGCTACTACCCCTCCAAGCCATAAGACTGCTAAATAGTTAGTCGAACGCACACACGCACACACACACAACTGTGGCTGTGTGTGAGGATTCTCTGTGATATTGTATCTTCAGTTGCCTTCGGGGCCAGGGGAGAGACTAAGGGAGATCACAGGTAGGGTTAGGTGACAGAAACATAACTAAGCACCCATTTCTCTTTGTGAGCTCATGTGTGTGTGTGTGTGTATGCGTGCGTGCGAGAGAGAGAGAGAGAGAGAGAGAGAGAGAGAGAGAGAGAGAGGGTGACAAATGCATTTTATGATAATATGTCAAATATTTGCCTTCTGTTCTGCCCCGAGCGGGAGTCGAACTCACAAGCGTCTACACAACAACACACGGAACTCAAAGCAAACCGTGTAAGGTGACAGATCAAGAGACTAGTCTGTGAATTCATGAATCCATGAAAGACAGTTGGCGATAGACCTCCTAGGTGACGTTATCGATGTACTCCAGCCAACATGCTACAGGCGACGTTTACGTCAACTACACATACACACACACCTTTATCCTGTGTGTTTTCTTCTAAGGTACCCTGGCACAGCTATTTGGCTCACCTTTCCCTCAGCCCTACATCAGCCTGTTCTTATTAGTGTATATTTCACAGGACACATATACACCATATATCCAAAAGTATGTGGACACCCCTTTAAATTTGTGGATTTGGATATTTCAGTTAGACCCGTTGCTGACAGGTGTATAGAATTGAGCACACAGACATGCAATCTCCATAAACATACATTGGTATTAGAATGGCCTCACTGAAGAGCTCAGTGACTTGGATGACACTTTTCCAACAAGTCAGTTTGTCAAATTTCTACCCTGCTAGAGCTGTCCCGGGTCAACTGTAAGTGCTGTTATTGTCTAGGAGCAACAAGTCTAGGAGCAACAACGGCTCAGCCGTGAAGTGGTAGGCCACACAAGCTTACTGAATGGGACCGCCGAGTGCTGAAGTGTGTAGCATGTAAAAACGTATTTGTCCTCAGTTGCAACACTCACTACCATGTTCCAAATTGCCTCTGGAAGCAGCATCAGCACAATAGCTGTTCATCTGGAGCTTCATGACATGGGCATGGCCGAGCAGCAACACACAAGCCTAAAATCACCATGCGCAATGCCAAGCTTCGGCGGGAGTGTTGTAAAGCTCGACGCCATTGGACTCCAGAGCAGTGGAAACGTGTTCTCTGTAGTTATGTAATCAACCTTCACCATCTGGCAGTCCGACGGACAAATCTGGGTTTGGCGGATGCCAGGAAAACGCTACCTGCCTGAATGCATAGTGCCAACTGTAAAGTTTGGTGGAGGAGCAATAATGGTATGGGGCTGTTTGTCATGGTTCACCCTAGGCCCCTTAGTTCCAGTGAAGGGAAATCTTAACACTACAGCATGGAAACATGATTCTGTGCTCCTAACTTTGTGGCAACATTTTGGGGAAGGCCCTTCACTGTTTCAACAATGCCCCCGTACACAAAGCGAGGTCCATACAGAAATGGTTTGCCGAGATCGGTGTAGAAGAACTTGACTTGACTATCAAACACCTTTTGGATGAAATGGAATGCTGTCTGCGAGCCAGGCCTAATCGTCCAACATCAGAGCCCGACCTAACTAATGCTCTTGTGGCTGAATTGAAGGAAGTCCCCGCAGCAATGTTCCAACCCCTAGTGGAAAGCCTTCCCAGAAGAGTGCAAAGAGCAAAGAGAGGACCAATTCCATATTAATGCCCAAGGTTTTGGAATAAGATGTTCGACGAGCAGGTGTCCATATACTTTTAGTCATGTAGTGTACATGTCATTCAACGGTCAGTTGACAAGGCTAATGGAGTCTTTCATTGGAAATACTGTTGTGTAACAACATAGACTAGTCCATGGAAGAATATTCACCAGAGTTAAATACTTAACTCAAAACAGTTGGCTTAGCCACTACAACATGAATGGATACATGTTGGTCTTAGCACTAAAACACTTTTTTACTTAGAAATGACTTAGAAATTATTGATCCATCTGCATTAGGGTCATGTTCAATAGGCATGCAACAGATTCAAACTTTTAATAACTGAGAATATTCAATAACCCAACTCAACGCAGACACATTGTTTTTTTTGTTTTTTTTACAGAAAACTAAAGAAATTGGTGTTCATATTGGTCAAATTCAGGTTGTACCTCGCAGTTTTCTCCCTACTGAACGCAACCCTGCATGATGAGAGGAAACTCTCATTCCCTCTGTCCAGTCCCATACTCAGTCAGTCAGTCAGTCATTCAGTCAGTCAGTGGAACCGTGATGTCAAAGGGAGACACTTAGCGGCTATGCTACGTTACGCTAATCAGGGGTCAGAGGTCTGCGCTGTCTGTGTGTTCTGAACCTTACTTCCTGGAAACACAGAGGACTTTTTCCATCGCCACTTCCAATGGATTCCCCCAGGCCTGTAGGGGCTGGAGCTGTGGCGTCTCTTTCTCTCTCATTCTCTCTCTGTGTCTCAATCGACTCCCCCATCTCTCTTTCTCTCAGTCGGTTTCTACCTAGCTCCTCTATCTCTGTCTCTCTGTCCCATGACTCTCTCTCCAGCTCTCGCTCTGTCTCCCTTGCTCTGTCTCTGTTTCTTGTTCTTCCTCTGTACCGCTCTCTCTCTCTCTTTCCATCTGTCTTTGTGCCCCCCCACACACACATGCACAGTGGCAAGAAAAAATATGTGAACCATTTGGAATTACCTGGATTTCCTAAATGTGGCATAAAAAAACAACAATAGATGTGCTTAAACTAATAGCACACCAATTATTGTATTTTTCTTGTCTATGTTGAATACATCCTTTAATAATTCACAGTGTATGTTGGAAAAAGTATGTGACCCCCTAGGCTAATGACTTCTCCAAAAGCTAATTGTAGTCAGGAGTCAACTAACCTGGAGTCGAATCAATGAGACGAGTTTGGAGATTTTGGTTAGAGCTGCCCTGCCCCATAAAAAACACTCACAAAATGTGAGTTTGCTATTCACAAAAAGCATTGCCTGATGTGAACCATGCCTCGAACAAAAGAGATCTCAGAAGACCTAAGATTAAGAATTGTTGCCTTGCATAAAGCTGGAAAGGGTTACAAAAGTATCTCAAAAGGTCAGTCCATGGTAAGAAAAATGGTCTATAAATGGAGAAATTTCAGCACTGTTGCTACTCTCCCTATGAGTGGCCTTCCTGTTAAGATGACTACAAGAGCACAGCGCAGAATGATCAATGAGGTTAAGAAGAATCCTAGAGTGTCAGCTAAAGACTTACAGAAATCTCTGGAAGATGCTAACATCGCTGTTGAAGAGTCTACAATATGTAAAACACTAAACAAGAATAGTGTTCATGGGAGGACACCAAGGAAGAAGCCACGGCTGTCCAAAAAAACATCTGAACTTCAGCACATCTGAAGTTCGCAAAAAAGCACCTGGATGTTCCACAGTGCTGCTGGCAAAATATTCTGTGGACAGATTAAATTAAAGCTGTGTTGTTTGTAAGGAACACACAACACTATGTGTGGAGAAAAAAAGGCACAGCACACCAACATCAAGACCTCATCCAAACTGTAAAGTATGGAGGAGGGAGCATCATGGTTTGGGGCTGCTTTGCTGCCTCAGGGCCTGGACAGCTTGCTATCATCGACGGAAAAATGTATTCCCAAGTTTACCAAGACATTTTGCAGGAGAATATAAGGCTATCTGCACCAATTGAAGCTCGACAGAAGTTGGGTGATGCAACAGGAAACGACCCTAAAGACAGAAGTAAATCAACAACAGAATGGCTTGAACAGAAGAAAATACACCTTCTGGAGCGGCCCAGTCAGTCCTGACCTCAACCCGATTGAGATGCTGTGGCATGACCTCAAGAGAGCCGTTCACACCAGACATCCCAAGAATATTGTGGAACTGAAACAGTTTTGTAAAGAGGCATGGTCCAAAATTCCTCCTGACCGTTGTGCAGGTCCCATCCGCAACTACAGAAACTGTTTCGTTTAGATTATTGCTGCCAAAAGAGGGTCAACCAGTTATTAAATCCAAGGGTTCATATACTTTTTCCAACCTGCACTGTGAATGTTTACACAGTGTGCTCAATAAAGACATGAAAAAGTATAATTGTTTGTGTGTTATTAGTTTAAGCAGGATGTGTTTGTCTATTGTTGTGACTTAAATGAGGATCAGATAACATTTTATGACCAATTTATGCAGAGATCCAGGTAATTCTAAAGGGTTCACATACTTTTTCTTCCCACTGTATGTGCTAATCTTCCACTGGATTCCCTTCATCTGAGAAGAACCTTTTCACTGACAACCAAGAAAATGCCTCTCCAATCTGTCACCATTGCCTTAGCATGTAACCAGCTGCACATATCACGCTCTGAGCATGGAGAGAGAGAGAGAGAGAGAGAGAGAGAGAGAGAGAGAGAGAGAGAAGGTGGGAGGGGGAAAGAGAAAGAGGGAAGAACAGAAAGAGAGCAGTGGGAGAGAGAGAGACAGTTAGACCCAACCAAATCATGAGAAAACAAAAAGATAATTACTTTACATATTGGAAAGAATTTACCAAAGAACAGAGCAAACTGAAATGCTATTGGGCCTTAAGCAGAGAGCACACAGTGGCAGAATAACTGACCGCTGTGACTGACGCAAAATGAAGGAAAGCCTTGACTATGTACAGACTCGGTGAGCATGGCCTTGCTATTGAGAGAGACTGCAGTAGGCAGACCTGGCTGTCAAGAGAAAATAGGCTATGTGCACACTTTCCACAAAATCAGGTGGAAACTGAGCTGCACTTCCTAACCTCTTGCCAAATGTATGACCATATTAAAGACACATATTTCCCTCAGATTACACAAACCCACAAACAATTCCAAAACAAATCCAATTTTGATAAACTCCCATTTCTATTGGGTGAAATACAACAGTGTGCCATCACAGCACACTGTTGTATTTTCGTGTTGCCACAAGAAAAGGAACCCCAGTGAAGAACAAACACCATTGTAAGTTCAAACCATATTTATGTTAATTTATTTTATATTTTGTACTTTAACAATTTGCACATCATTATAACACTACACATAGCCTTAATATGACATTTGAAATGTGTCTATTCCTTTGAAACTTGTGAGTGTTCACTTTTGATTGATTATTTCACTTTTGTTTATTATCTATTTCACTTGCTTTGGCAATGTAAACATATGTTTCCCATGCCAATAAAGCCCTTTGAATTTAATTGAATTGAGAGAGAGGTGGGGGGGGAGAAAGGGAAGAAGAAAGAGAGAGGTGGGAGAAAGAGAGAGAGAGAGGGAGAGAGAGAGAGAGAGAATAAGAAAGAGAGTGAGAGAGTGTTAAAGAGAGAGGTGGTAGGAGAAAGAGGGAGATAGAATAAGAGAGAGAAAGGAGGGGGGAGAGAGAGAGAGAGAGAGAGAGAGAGAGAGAGAAAGAGAGAGAGAGAGAGAGAAAGAGAGACAGAGACAGAGAAAGACAGAAAGAGAGCGGGACAGAGAAAGGGTTTAGGCATCATAAATCATGTAATCCAGTGTGATTATTTCCATGTCTCTCTCTCCCAGAGGACCCAACTCCCAGCTCTGTGTCTGGAACAATCTGCCTCCTAATTTCCCCTGAGCAGATAATTAGCAGGCTTAGCAGGCGACACTTTCACACGGTCTCTATTCACTAAAATACCAAAGTCCTGCTAGCTTATTGATTTCATTCTCTGTCATTTATACACACAAAAGCCGACAGACACCGACACACACAAATGCACAAACACACCATATGACAGACATGCATAATGACAGGGTGACACATGCACACGCACACATGCACATTCCTTAGATTCCTCTATGAGGAAACCCCATTTAGTATGGGTGTGTGTTTATACAATGATGGAGTAGAGCTGGGACGATAAACCGAAAATGATCGACACTGACCGTACCCGTCACTTATCGCAGGCATTTGGCTGAATTCGTTCATTATGATAAGTAGCCTATACTAGAGAAATGTGAAGTTTGAACTGAAATAAGTTTGCTAATATGTGTGATTGTTAATGAGAGAGATAGAGAGAGAGAGAGAAAGAGAGAGAGATCTATTATATACCTCACTTGCTTTGGCAATGTTAACACATTTCCCATGCCAATAAAGCCCCTTGAATTGAATTGAGAGAGAGAGAGAGAGAGAGAGAGAGAGAGAGAGAGAGAGAGAGAGAGAGAGAACAGCAGTATATAAGGGCTTGACTACTGATCCAAACACATTTCTTCTCAAAAATAAGTTTGGGACTCACACACACAGGTGCCAGTCTACATACAATACTTTACACTATGCATGACTGCCATCTTCTGGATACTACAGGTGACCACTAAAGTATGTTTGTGTCTGTGTGTTTCAAGCTCTAAAAACAACAATGCAGTGATCAATATCAATGTAGTACAAACAAATAACAAAAGGTAGAACAAAACGAAGAACAGGAGAAAGTAGGGAGCTATAAACAGGGTCAGAGCAAATATCATATTTACAATGCCCAGGGATACTGGAGTAATAGAGGTAGATATGTCCAGGGATACTGGAGTAATAGAGGTAGATATGTCCAGGGATACTGGAGTAATAGAGGTAGATATGTACAGGGGTAAGGTGACTAGGCATCATGCTATATGATAAACAGAGTAGCAGTAGTGTGAATTAAGGTTGTATGTGAGTGTGTGTGTGTAGAGTTAGTATACATGTGTGTGCATGCTGTGTGTGTTGGAGTGTCAGTGTGCATGAGTATGTAGAGTCCTGTGAGTGTGCATAGAGACAGCACAGAAATAAAATAAAATACAAGAGTCAACTCAGATAGTCCGTGTAGACATTTTGTTAGCTATTTAGAAGTCATATGGTGTAGGGATGGAAGCTGTTCAGGACCCTGTTGGTGTCCAACTTGATGCACCAGAAGCAGAGAAAACAGTCTATGGTTTGGGTGGCTGGAGTCTTCAATAATTTTCCGGGCCTTCCTTTCACACCGCCTGCAATAGAGTGTGTGTGTGTGTGTGTGTGTGTGTGTGTGTGTGTGTGTGTGTGTATGTTCTTGCGTGCGTGCGTTTGTGAGTACGTGTGCCAGAAACATTATCAATGTGTTTTATCAGACCAACAGCCAAGCTAGGGGACACGTAAAACACCTGAACAGGATCAGATCAATGCTTCCCTATACTGGAGGGTCAGTGATGTCATGGTGCCATGATGTCTATGGTCAAGACTCACTGGTGCCAGTCCTTAATGGGTCACAGGCAACTACAGATGGATTTGTATCTGGAAACGTGGTTTAGTAGCTAGGTGGGTCAAAGGAAACGTCCACAGTTAGGTGTCAGTGTGTCTGGTTGTAAGGAGCAGGTAATGACTACACCAGGTTCCCATGGGGACAGTAGTGGACCTCTACCGCTGTACTGTCAGTCCCTGAACAAGCAAACACCAACACACTGTTGGTCGGTTGCCATGCTATGGCTACCTCACACACCTGAGTAAATACGAAGAGTGATAACTCACCAGGTCCCACGGGGGACGAGGACTGAGGACCTTGTCTCTGTCTGTGTCCGTCCATCCATCTGTCCGACCGCCTTCCTGCCTGCCTGTCCATCCTTCTATCCGTCCTTCCATCCATTAACCTGCCCGTCTGTCTGTCAACAAATCTCTCTGCTGGAAATCAAATAGACCCCAGCATAAGGTTGACGTAGACCACAGTTTATGAAAGACCTATCGTTGTACTGTTATGCACACACTGTGTTGAGGTCACTACTAACAGGGTTCTACTAAAGCGGTGTATATGGTATCATGGGGCAGGACCACATGCTTTAGCTGTAACAAGGTCATTGTGTGTTTCCTGCTGTTTGTACACATCTGAGCATGACTACTTATTGTTGCTCAATAACATCACGCTCACTGTGTCTGTCTGCTCAATCCTTGTAGAGTCTGACTCACACATACGTGCGCACGCACGCACACAGAACACAACCACACACACAGGTTGTTTAGTCTGCCTCTCTAAGCCCTGCTACGTCACTGTAGTAAAACACAGAGGAGATGCCTAGGGCATCCTCCACCACCGCCCAGGCACTGTAAACACACTGTGTCAGTTAATGACTGATTATAGTGCATCTAAACAAGGCACACAGACACGCATATGACACACGAATAGGACACACACACACATACAGGATTCAATTTGACACACACCGATGTGTGGAAACACGCAGGACACACACACACACACACACAATCACACATACACCCACTTTTTCACTCTTCACATGCGCTGCTACTCTGTTTATTGTCTATTCTGATTGCCTAGTCACTTTAACCCCTACCTACATTTACATATTACCTAAATTACCTCAACTGCCTCATACCCCATTGACTGGTACGCCTTGTGTATATAGCCTCATCATTGTTATTTTATTGTAAGACAATCAGCCAGTTCATAAGAGGAGACAGACAGCAATAAGACAACCAGCCCGTTCATAAGAGGAGACAGACAGCAATAAGACAACCAGCCCGTTCATAAGAGGAGACAGACAGCAATAAGACAATCAGCCCGTTCATAAGCGGAGACAGACAGCAATAAGACAACCAGCCCGTTCATAAGAGGAGACAGACAGCAATAAGACAATCAGCCCGTTCATAAGAGGAGACAGACAGCAATAAGACAATCAGCCCGTTCATAAGAGGAGACAGACAGCAATAAGACAATCAGCCCGTTCATAAGAGGAGACAGACAGCAATAAGACAATCAGCCCGTTCATAAGAGGAGACAGACAGCAATAAGACAATCAGCCCGTTCATAAGAGGAGACAGACAGCAATA
This sequence comes from Oncorhynchus clarkii lewisi, assembly GCF_045791955.1. Lineage (NCBI taxonomy): Eukaryota > Metazoa > Chordata > Actinopteri > Salmoniformes > Salmonidae > Oncorhynchus > Oncorhynchus clarkii. Next base: position 25,553,804 of record NC_092169.1, read on the forward strand.
AGACAATCAGCCAGTTCATAAGAGGAGACAGACAGCAATAAGACAATCAGCCAGTTCATAACAGGAGACAAACAGCAATAAGACAATCAGCCCGTTCATAAGAGGAGACAGACAGCAATAAGAGGCTGTTGAAAGACATGAGCAGAGCAATGTTAGAGTAGCGAGGTAGTGACAGTATGGTGAGTGGTCTGTGTCTATGGTTCAGTACAGTAGCCAGAACACACACATTTACACAAAAACACAAACACACACACACAGGAGCTCACTGTGCACACATGGACACACACATTCATATGCATGCACACACGCACACACACACGTGTATGGACAGGCACACGCCGCACACACGCACATGCCGCACACAAACATGCCGCACACACGCAGACACAACATCCTCCACTCATGAAACCAGTTGTTCCCTGGTCCTCATTTTTCAACACAAATAGATTGAGACTACACTCCCCCTCCACCCCCCACCCCAGCTAAGCTTTCATGCTTGCGTCACAAATGGCTCCGTGCTCGCTACATAGTCCACTACTTTTGGGCCCTGGTCAAAAGTAGTGCACTAGGAAGAGAATAGGGTGGCATTAGGGACGCAGCCTATGTCTGTATGATACCCTGCACTAAATCTTACTAGGGTTTCCTCATTAGATTCCTGTTTGAGTTGGCTCCACTAGGTCACATATAATCTCATGATTAATGGCACACAGTGCATTGAATGGAAATACACATTTCTCTAGTTTTGAAAGGATATAGTTAATTTGCGTTGTTGAAGGGATATAAGGGAATATTGCCCAGTGTTTTGGTTCCAGCCGTAGGTTTAAACACTATTTGAAATATGTGAAAATACTTTATCTGGGCTTGATTGAGCTTGCCTGGCACCATGGGACCAAGTCACAATGACTGCAAATCCAGGCATACTAGAGCAAACACTAAAAGTATTTTAAATAGTATTTGAATCCAGGTTTGGTTCAATTTGGGCCGAGATCATTCATGGCTGTATTTGACCACTCGTGTTTGACTACTCTGTTTGTTATAGAAAAAATATTCTCCGTTTCAAGTAGCATATTAAAAAAAATGTAATGGTAGTGGTTTAACTGTTGAGAAACTGATGAGAGATGACTCAAGAAGTATTTGTGTTTGGTAAAGACTGGGGGGTCTAGGCTTGGAGGTCTGGACAGTGAAGGCACACATCAATGGTTTCTATTTTTGCCAAACAACTCTCTAGCATCAGTGTGGCTTCCTAAGTTTTATTCAGTCCCAACCCTATACCCCAGAGCATCCCTGCAAGCTACAGCTCCAACCAAAACAGCTCTCTCCCCTGCTCCACTCTCTCCCCCTGCCCTAGACCCTCTCTCCCCCTGCCCTAGACCATCTCTCCTAGCCGAGTCTCTCTCCTAGTCCTATAGCCTCCTCCCCAGCCTCTCTCCCCTGCTCCACTCTCTCCCCCTGCCCTAGACCCTCTCTCCTAGCCGAGTCTCTCTCCTAGTCGTATAGCCTCCACCCCAGCCTCTCTCCCCTGCTCCACACTCTCCCCCTGCCCTAGACCCTCTCTCCTAGCCGAGTCTCTCTCCTAGTCCTATGGCCTCCACCCAGCCTCTCTCCCCTGCTCCACTCTCTCCCCCTGCCCTAGACTCTCTCTCCTAGCCGAGTCTCTCTCCTAGTCCTATAGCCTCCACCCAGCCTCTCCCCCCCTGCCCTAGACCCTCTCTCCTAGACGAGTCTCTCTCCTGGTCATATAGCCTCCACCCCAGCCTCTCTCCCCCTGCCCTAGACCCTCTCTCCTAGCCGAGTCTCTCTCCTAGTCCTATAGCCTCCACCCAGCCTCTCACCCCCTGCCCTAGACCCTCTCTCCTAGCCGAGTCTCTCTCCTAGTCCTATAGCCTCCACCCCAGCCTCTCTCCCCCTGCCTCAGACTTTCTCACTCAGACAATTTCTCCCATCCCTCTCCAGACATGCAGATGTGCTGCTTCAGGGTAGATGGATGGCGGTCCTGCACGGCAGACAGACACCATTCTGAACGACACACACACAAAGGCACACGCCACACACGAGCAGACACACGCTGGTGGGCCTGTTTTTCCAGATTTCAACATCCAACAGGACATCTGGAGCCCACCACACCACCAGACCTCCAGGCTTTAGGAGAGACTAGCCAGCCCTACAACCCAGGGTAGAGAACACATGCTGGGGCAGAGAGGGAGCAGCAGCTGGGCTGGATGTCTGCACCTCGGGGCTTGAAGGCTAGGTCTAGTGGAGCATGATACTTTGGCCTTCCGTGCAAGTGGACTGGGACACTACTGAGTCAGGTGTGTGTGTGCATGCATGTGTGTGTGCATCAAGTAATTGTCTCTGGCCCCCCTCCCAGTTAGGGGGAGTGATGAGCTCTACAGCAGACACAACTCAATCACTGGTTGAAGACTTGTCTTCTGCCCCTCCCAAAAGACTGAATGTGTAGATAATTGGCCCTCTTTCTGGGACTCACCCACAAACAGGACCAAGCCTGCTGAAGATTGAAGGATGTTAGATCCATCACTTCCAAGGCAGTCATAGTCAATTAAATAATCCCTGATCATAAACTTGATGTGACTGGCCTGACTGAAACATGGCTTAAAACTTCTTGATTCTACTTGAGACGCATATGTCTCAAGTAGGCACCTGGAAATGCAAATGCGCTACGCTAAATGCTAAATGTACTCGTTTAAACTCAAACCTTGATCAAAATTCACAAGCAGGGTATTGAATTAAAGCTACACTCGTTGTGAACCTAGCCAACAAGTCAGATTTTTAAAATGCTTTTCGGCGAAAGCATGAGAAGCTATTATCTGATTGCATGCACCACCTGAAAATGCATGAATGCGACGTAAACAAAGACTCTGCTTATCCGACGCAGCACAAAACGCAGAAATAAAATATAAAACATTCATTACCTTTGACGAGCTTCTTTCTTGGCACTCCTATATGCCCCATAAACATCACTATTGGGTCTTTTTTTCGTTTAAATCGGTCCATATATACCCAAAATAGCTTTGTATGGAAGCTGTGTCATTCAGAAAAAAACATCGTTTTTAAACGCTGCGTAATTTTTTTAAATTAAAAAAGTCGACGATAAACTTTCACAAAACACTTCGAAATCCTTTTGTAATCCAACTTTAGGTATTAGTAAACGTTTATAATCTATCAAAATGATTACAGGGCGATGTATATTCAATAGCTCCTCGTTTGCAAATCAATGGCTGCCCATGTCCACATTAACAACATCCGGGTGAAGACTGGAAGAAACGGATGCCAGATAGATGGATTTTCCAACAATTAATTCAATTGAAAATGACGACAATGGCGACATCGTGTGGAATTTGTATGAATTGCATGCAGGTCGATATTAAATTCTGTCCTCTTTTAACAACTCATGGAAGTGACTTATGGAAATTATTTTTAGCTTTCAGAGAGCAGTTTTTCTTGCGTTTTTCAATGAAACACACAATCTGTTATAGTCACAGCCGTGATTTAACCAGTTTTAGAAACTTCAGAGTGTTTTCTATCCACACATACTAATCATATGCATATACTATATTCCTGGCATGAGTAGCAGGACGCTGAAAAGTTGCGTGATTTTTAACAGAATTTTCGAAAAAGGAGGGGGTAGAAGTAAGATTAAGCCTGATGAGTTCACTTTGCCAAATGAGGCCTCTCCTCCTGGTTACACTAGCAACCATATGAACCGCGCATCCCGCAAAGGCAGAAGTGTTGCTAACATTTATGACAGCAAATGTAAATTTACAAAAAAAGACTGTGTTTTTTCTTTTGGGGTTCTAGTCATGAAATCTAAGCAGCCTAGTCAATCACTTTTAATAGCTATTGTTTACAGGCCTCCTGAGCCGAATACAGCATTCCTCATTGAGTTCCTGGAATTCTTATCGAACCTCGTAATCATGGCAGGTAATATTCACATTTTTGGCTACTTCAATTCTCACATGGAGAAGCTCACAGACCCACTCCAAAAGGCTTTCAGAGCCATCATCGACTCAGTGGGTTTCATTCGACAAGTCTTGGGACATATGCATTGCTAAAATCATACCCTGGATCTATACTGAACTAAAGTATAGTATAAAGTATAGTACAATTTCAATGATTTTACTGAGTTACAGTTCATACTAGGAATTCAATCAGTTGAAATAAATGAATTAGGCCATAATCTATAGATTTCACATAACTGGGCAGGGGTGCAGCCATGGGTGGACCTGGGAGGGCATAGGCCCACCCACTTGGGAGCCAGGGCCAGCCAATCAGAATACGTTTTTTCCTCACAAAAGGGCTTTATTACAGACAGAAATACTCCTCAGTTTCATCAGCTGTCTGGGTGGCTGGTCTCAGACTATCCCGCAGGTGATGGTCGGAGACCACGTGGTCTGGCGTTGTGAGGCAGGCTGGACGTACTGCCAAATTCTCTAAAACGGCTTATGGTAGAAAATTGAACATTCAATTCTCTGGCAACATCTCTGGTGGCCATTCCTGCAGTCAGTATGCCAATTGCATGCTCGCTCAAAACGTATGACATCTGTGGCATTGTGTTGTGTGAAAAAACCTGCGTAATGATCATGCTGTTTAATAAATTTATTGATATTAAGCCACACCTGTCAGGTGGATAGATTATCTTGGCTCATTAACAGGGATGTAACAAATGTCTGCACAACATTTGAGAGAACATTTTACGCCTATGTCTAATCTCACATTTCTAAAAAAAAAAAAAAAAAAAAGCTGCCGGAATACAAATTATGTATACAAAACGCTGTAGTCTGAAGGGGAAGGTGGTACATTAAATGACCTTTTAACGGACCAAGGCTCTGAGTCTGTCCTCGTGCTACTTTCGACATCATCGATCACCAAATTCTTTTGGAGAGATTGGAAACATGAATTGGTCTAAGAGGGCAAGTCCTTGCCTGGTTTAGACCTGGTTTAGATCTTATATGTCGGAAAGAGATCAGTTTATCTCTGTGGATGGTTTGTCCACTGACAAATCAATGGTAAGTTTCAGTGTTAATCAAGGTTCCGTTCTAGGACCACTAATGATCTCACTATATATGCTACCTCTTGTTGATGTCATTCAGAAACTAAATGTAAACTTTCACCGCTACACAGACAATACACAGCTGTACATTTCGATGAAATATGGTGAAACCCCAAAATTACCTGTCGTGGAAGCCTGTGTTTCAGACAAAAGGAAGTGGATGGCAGTAAATCTTTTACTTTTAAAATCGGACAAAACAGAGATGCTAGTTCTGGGTCCCAAGAAACAAAGAGATCTTCTGTCGGATCTGACAATGCATCTCGATGGTTATACAGTCATCTCAAATAAAACTGTGAAGGACCTTCAGCATTACTCTGGACCCTGATCTCTCTTTTGACAGAGATATCAAAATTATTTCAAGAGCAGCTTTTTTCCATCTTCGTAACATTGCTAAAATCTCACGTTTGTCAAAAAGTTATGCAGAAAATTTGTCACCTCAAGATTAGAATACTGCAATGTTCTAATCTCCAGCTATCCAGATAAGGCACTAAATACTCTAGTGCTAAATACGGCTGCTAGAATCTTGACTAGAACCCCAATAAATTATCATATTACTCCAGTGCTAGCCTCCCTACACTGGCTTCCTATTAGGGCTGATTTCAAGGTTTTGCTGTTAACGTACAAAGCATTACATCGACTTACTCCTACCTATCTCTCCGATTTGGTGCTTCCGTACATATCTACATGTGTGCTATGGTCACAAGACGCAGGCCACTTGTTCCTAGAATTTCTAAGCAAACAGCTGGAGGCAGGGCTTTCTCATATTTTTTATGGAATGATCTGCCGATTCATATGAGAGACGCAGACTAAGTCTGAACCTTTAAGTCTTTACTGAAGACTCATCTCTTCAGTGGGTCATATGATTGACTGTAGTCTGGCCAAGGGGTGCAAAGGTGAACGCAAAGAGCTGGAGTGACAAACAACCCTTGCGGTCTCTGCCTGGCCCCCTCTCTCCACTGAGATTCTCTGCCTCTGACTCTATTAGGGGGTTTGAGACACTGGCTTGCTCGCGCTCTCCCATGCCACGCCTAGGAGTGGTGCATCACATCATGCCAGGCTTTTTTTGCTATTCTCGACTTGAGTGGGTTGAGTCACTGACATGATCTTCCTGTCCGGTTTTGAGTCCCTTTGAGCTCATGCAGTGGGGGAGATCTTCATCGGCTATACTCAGCCTTGTCTCAGGGAAGTAAGTTAGTGGTCTGTTGATGTCCCTTTGGTGGTCTGATGGCTGTGCTATGGCAAAGTGGGTGGGGTAATATTCTGCTGGTTGGCCCTGTCCTGGGGTAACTCTAGACGGGGCCACAGTGTCCTCCAACCAGTTGGACCAGTTCACAGAGAGACAGGGATAGTTTGGCTAATGTTCAGTGTGCCTGCAGAGGGACTTGACTATCGTAGAGCAGTGATGTAACTAACACGGCCTGCATGCTAACAGAATGACCAAGTGTAGTGTCAGTCTTTGCACCCCATAAATCTACAATCTACGCACCACCCCGTCCCCTGTTGATGACACGTGTCTCTCTACGCATCCAGAGAATGTCTAATCATCCAAAAGCCACATAAGTGATACACAAACAAATATGAGGAGAACATATTGAATATCAAGGCGATACACTACCATTCCCTTACCACATGCTGCAGAGAGGGACTAGCAGTCACCCTTACAAAAAAAAACATGTAAAATTGGCAGGTTCACATGAGAAATCTGCGGTTTCACATGAAAAACATTCACATGTGAAAATCACATTTGCTGTTTCATATGTGAAAAACTTCCACATGTGATTTTAAATTTCACATGTGGAATTGCAAGTTCACATGTGAAGAACAATCTAATTTGAAGTTTCACATGTAGAAAACTCCACGTGAAAATTGAAGACTGCAGACTCATATGTGGGGACTGAAATTATGTTTGTCTCCACACATGTGAAAAGATGGCCATAACATGTTGCAGCAGTGGAATTAAGGTGGCCACATCTAAAAATCCCAAATACGGGACAAGTGAATGTTTTTGAGGAGCATTTGCTGAAGAGCATACAGAATAAATTGTTTTGCTTAATGTGTCGCAATCAAATGGTGACATAATTCTGCTGTATGAAAGTCACTGCCTGTTAGTTACATCAGTTTTTGGACCTTCATGATAGGAACCCATTGATTCTTGAAAAATATCATGTATAAATGCCTCATGAGCTCAGTTCAACTGTCGTACCTCATTAGAACCCAAAATATTTGTAAACAAAGTAAATGTAAACAACCAATTATATTTGTCTGACTCAAACATTTAAACAAAAAACAAAAGAAAACAAATCTTGTGATTTATTCACACGTGTCCAAAAACCACGTTTTCGTACACATTAACTTGACCTCACAGTAACTTGCACTCTCAGAAATGTTGATTAACACATAAGAAAAAATTGTCTGGTCTAGTGGTAGTATTGCCAACTCGACCACACATGCCCGCTGACGACAGGGTTTCAAATCCCGCCTCGGCCATTCCTCACTGTCTCTCTCTGTATCTGTCTGGCCCTTTACATTCCGACTATCATTATCCATATACAATAAAATACACACAAAAATATTGACTCTAAGACAGTGGTTCCCAAACTAGGGGTCACGACCCCATGTGGGGTCACCTGAGAAGGGTGTTGCTGGAAAATTTACAAAATCCTGAAAAAATGTATAAAATTCAACCAGAGAGTGCCCTTATATCATGGAAAAGGCAGCACTTGACCGTTGCACTTGAATCATTCCAACAGTGAATGCACTCTAAAAATAAAAGGTTCCTGGACTATTATTTAGGGGTTCTTCAAATTGAAACTGTGGGGGAACCCCTATAAGTTCTGTTGAAGAACCTTTTGGGGTTAATTTTTTAACTACCCCCCTCTATTATTTGTATTAATAAAAGTACAGTCATCTGCACCCAATACAGCTAGGCTTCAACATACTCTTATAGCATACAGTACATATTCTTACCTCTCTATTGATTGATATCCATTGAATTGTGTCCATTTTCTGTTGTAGAAATATTTGCACAAATATGAAAAGATAGATGGTATCAACACAAAACCATATTAATTTAAACCTTACCTTAAATTGAGGAGATCTTTAAATGTTTCAGTTAAGTGCCTGCACTTGTTGTCCTTTCAAATTCAAGTCCAAATGTTTCAGTTGGGCAGTTAGGTTCCTGCAAGAACCCGCACCAACTTAGGAGGTTCCTCAATGAACCCTACCTCGTATGGGGTTATTGGAAGAACCTTTTGTGGGCAAATATTTAGTGCCAAGAACCCTAAGGTTCAAAGAAGAACCCTTGTTGAACCCCTAATTCTTAGAGTGTGGCTAGGCCTACTACGCTATGAAACTACACCCTATTGCAGAGACTTTGATATTACTGGCCACAATTGATATGGTGAAAACAATGTGTGGGAAGGCAGAGACACAGAAACTCACATCAATACCTTTGTCAGATAACACTGTTAAACAAAGAAGGTATGCTGTTGCTTGCAATCAAGAGGAAACTCTGACTGAATGACTCAAAAACTCCCCAGCTAATGCTCTCCAAATGGACGTTAGCTGTGAGGGCCCAGATGCCCATTGTATGATACACAGAGAGCAACTTCCGGCAAAAGAGCTGAGCACATCCACTGCACGACAGCCTGTTTGCAAAACTTTGTGGGCATATGGGATCAGAGCATGACAATGTTCTATTTCACACTGAGGCTTGCTAGTTATCTAGGGAGTGTTGGAAAGATCTTTTGCATTGAGAGAAGAAATGTTGTCATTCACAATGGATGTAAAAAAAAAACAGACTTGGTTGACTTTCTGTGTAATTTAAAGAAAATGTGTCTCCTTGCCTATGTAACAGACATATTTGGGAAACTGAACAAACTGAACACAAGCATGCAGGGGAAATACAAAAAAACATTCTACAGATGAGTGACTGAAACTGTGGATTCAGAGGAAATCATTTTTATTGGAGAGAAAGTTTTTCAAAAGCGAACCATGCCACCTTCCCTTGGCTGAAGAGACAGCATACTGTACTGGGAAATCTGAAGTGATATCTTCCCCATTATCTGCACAGGATAGGTGAAAGCAACATGCATGAATAATTGTAATTCCTCAGTTATTTCATATTTGTGCAGATGAAGGACATGAGGCAATGAGAGGAAGTCACTTTAGACTATTTAACTACATCCAAATAGACATAGAGGACAAGATATAAAGACATTAAATGCACGAAAACAGAGAAATGTGAATGTGGTCACTGGTTATTTGGTTGATACATTTTTGGGTGCAGTTAAGAAAACATAATCTTTCTGAGCTCGCGTCCCAAATGGCACCTTACTCCCTATGTAGTGCAATACTTTTAACCAAAGCCATATAGGCCTTAATCAAAAGTAGTGAACTATAAAGGAAATAGGGTGCCATTTGGGATGTAGACAGTCTCTCCTGACATGATCAAGGTACAGGACATGGAATGTATGGTCTCATCCAGACCTCTTTCCACACACACACGCACGCACGCACACACACAGATCACTTAATCTGTGTACAGGGAGTGTACAGTATGATCCAAATCTTTTCCCCAGATACATGAAAGATATAACTATCACAGCACTAAAACACACACGCACGTGCACACGCATGCATATGCATGCAGGCAAAGGCACGCACACACGCATGTGCACACACCCACTTCAAAGAGACCCATCTCAACCAGGATGTCAATCATCTCTTAGCTAAACTCATTGTGACTGAGAGGAAATTATGGCTATTGAATTAGCAGCAAAACATTCTTAGCACTCACACAGGTAATCACGTTTGATGGCTTTACCAAGCTGACTGCTGAAGCACTCAGCTTGACACACACACATGCGCACATACGCAAAAGCATACGGAGAGAGAGAAAGAAAGAAAGAGAGAGGGAGAGAGAGAGAGAGAGAGAGAGAGAGAGAGAAAGAAAGAACGAAGAGAGAGAGATAGAGAGAGAGAGAAGGAAAGAGAAAAAGAAAGGGAGAGAGCTCTAAAACCACTAATCTTATTACCTATTGGACTGGATGAAGGAAGGTGTTGGGCACAAGTCAAAACCACTGGAAGAAAACATGTATACACACACATGTGCGTGCACACAGACAAACACACACTCTGATGTGGCCAGGGAGTCTATAGTACATGGACCTTGGTGAATGTCCCTCCTCTGTTCTAACCACAGAAACATAGCTGAGTCTCCTTACTTAGTAAGATGAGTCCTTTTCTGTTTATTACAAAAGGAAAATGGTTGTTGGACAGACTTTCCCTAATTCCCTTTTCTTTAGACTTTCATGTTAATGGTTGTTTGAGGATTACTGAGGAGTTATAATCAATCCATTTGAGGATTGTTTCATAGTTTAGAAGAGTCTGGAAACGAAGGGAGTCTTACTGTACTGCATTTTGGAATGGAGAGGGCTTGCAGGGAGGGATTCAAGTGTGTATGTGTGTTTTTGTTTTTGTTTAAATATCCTTGTGAGTACCAGAAGTCCTCACAAGGATAGTAAAGAAGGAAAATTTTGCCTCCCCATGATGAAAAATGCTATTTTAGGTTTAGGGTTACAATTAGAGTTAGAATTAAGGTTAGGGGTTACGGTTAGGTATAGGAGTTAGGTATAGTTCTAGGGTTAGGGGTTTGGAGTTAAGGTAATGGTTAGGTTAAAAGGGATTAGGGAACTAGGACACGGCTCAGAGGAATTGTGTCTATGTATCCATGCTCTGCTGTTCTGTGTTATTTTGTCCCTTGGAATTTGTGTATATTCTCTCAGTGCTCTGTCAGGTTGAGTCAGTGAGAGTGAGAGGCCAGAGAGGAGATCCTTAATGAGTTCACTAAAGGCTAGTTCTCATCTCAAAGCCTTTCTCTGGCACACAGAGATAGGTGGGGTCCCCCACTAAACAGTAATCCTTTAAAAGACCTGAAAACACAACTGTCCAGACACACAAAGCCTCATCCACAGACACATTTTCACACTCACACACTTAGTGACCACAGATTGACTCATTCGTATTTAATCAGGGTGGTACTATAAACTCGAACTCCGTAGCCGACAGTAAGACTATGCTAATAGGAGAGTTTTTACCCACACAGAGTAAAAAACAAATTAAAACTGAGTAAAGACTAATTTTTCAGTGTTTCAACACAAGCTTCCATACACTATAATTGGTTTTAGCAGAACAGAGTACATGAGTCATTACATTCTGACACACGCTACATTTACTAGCGAGATAAAATAAATTGGGGGTAGGTGACTACAGTATCCCAAAACATTTAGGGAACCACTTTGTACGTGCCTGTGCTAACACATTTCAGGTAAGACCCAAATGCAGACTGTGTTGAAGTAACAACGTTTATTACTGCTACAGGGGCAGGCAAATGACAGGTCAAGGCAGGCAGGGGTCAATAATCCAGAGTAGGGGCAAAGGCACAGGACGGCAGGCAGGCACAGGACGGCAGGCAGGCACAGGACGGCAGGCAGGCACAGGACGGCAGGCAGGCACAGGACGGCAGGCAGGCACAGGACGGCAGGCAGGCAGGCAGGCACAGGACGGCAGGCAGGCAGGCAGGCACAGGACGGCAGGCACAGGACGGCAGGCAGGCACAGGACGGCAGGCAGGCAGGCAGGCACAGGACGGCAGGCAGGCAGGCAGGCACAGGACGGCAGGCACAGGACGGCAGGCAGGCACAGGACGGCAGGCAGACACAGGACGGCAGGCAGACACAGGACGGCAGGCAGGCTCAGGCAGAGTGGTAAGGCAGGTGGGCTGAGAGTCAGGACAGGCAATAGTCAAAACCAGGAGAGCGAGGAAAATAGAGACGGGGGGGGGGGGGGAGCAGGCACTGGGACAAAAGGCTGGTTGACTGGACAAACAAGACAAACTGTCACAGACAGACAGAAAACACAGGTATAAATACCCAGGGGATAATGGGGAAGATGGGCGACGCCTGGTGAGGGGTGGAGACAAGCACAGGTGAAACAGATCAGGGCGTGACATGTGCATGTTATACTTGCACTCACATTCAAGCCTAGCCCTACAGAGCTCACTGTCATGTATACAGTTAACAACAAGTCATTATTTTATCAGTAATGTTCCATTTTAGAGAATAACATTGGAGAAGCGTTCAAGTTACATGGCAAATGACAGAGCGGTTCCCAATAAATAATTAAATCCTATTGTGAGATGCTACGACCCCCCTATTTCTTCTCCACTTTGAAGCTAATTTACTGCATTTGTATACCATTAAAATACTTACAAATGCTATTTGGAAAACAGAAAAAATAAGCAAAAATGTCCTCAGAGACGTGACGTCTCCTCCCTCTCTGGTGCTCAATGTCACCGGTTTACTAATCACTGGCTCTGACAACCATCATTAAACACACCTAGCACCATCGTTACGCGCACCTGTGTCTCATTATGAGACTCACCTGGACTCCATCACTTCACTGATTACCTCCCCTATATCTGTCACTCCCTTCAGTTCATTCCCCAGACAGTATTGGTTATGTGTTTCATGTCCAGATGCTATGCTAATGTCGTTTCTAGTGTTGTGTCGTTTCTAGTGTTGTGTCGTTTCTAGTGTTGTGTCGTTTCTAGTGTTGTGTCGTTTCTAGTGTTGTGTCGTTTCTAGTGTTGTGTCGTTTCGAGTGTTGTGTCGTTTCGAGTGTTGTGTCGTTTCGAGTGTTGTGTCGTTTCGAGTGTTGTGTCGTTTTGAGTGTTGTGTCATTTCTAGTGTTGTTGAAACTCACCCCCTGCACCTGCTTCTCGACTCCCAGCGTCTCCGTTACACTCAGCCATTATCACCTTGGCTGATGTAGGTTCATTCACCTCAGTCTACAAAGCTATAGAATTGTAATGTTATACACTCGAAAAGGGGGAAATATGAGAAATGATTGACACTGACACGTAGCATCAGCAACTGATCAGTCAGTTGTAATGATGCATTGAATAAAAAATGAATGACATAACACTTTTCTCAAATTGTATAGCATTCACATATATATATATTCCTAGGCTTTACTAATCAAGGTTGGCCCAAACAGACATCAATGGAGCACATAGATGATCATATCAAATTCACATGAATTATTAGAATAATACTTACAATTCTGTATTAATGTCAGTGAAGTGTTAAAAAAAGTGGGTAATGGTTAAACTATAAACTCCAGTGGGCGATCGAGATAAGAACACCCACCGATATAAACGACAACTTGACATTTTTAACCGAATTGTTTGCAGTTTGATAGCATTTTAATGTGACCTATCGGGAAGATTGTCAATGTGGATATGTTCATATTGAAATATATACAGTATTTTTTTGTCTGATCCTAACTTGTTTGATAAGATTAGTACAGATTTTCTCAGGGGAGCCCATATGGGGCCTCAGTTCATCGGGGCATGGACTCTACAAGGTGTCCAAAGCGTTCCACAGGGATGCTGGCCCATGTTGACTCCAATGCTTCCCACAGTTGTGTCAAGTAGGGATCCTGAGTGGCACAGCGGTCTAAGGCACTGCATCACAGTGCTAGAGGTGTCACTATAGACTCGGGTTCGATCCTAGGCTGTATCACAACCGGCCGTGATCGGTAGGCCCATACTAATTCTTCCTGCTGCCACAGATATAGCTGGGACAATGCTGGGGGAATAGGCCAAAAAAACTACACAGACAATGCCTTCATCAAACAACACTGTTTCACGACGCATCAGTGACATGGCAGGAAACATTTTGAAACAATTACTGGTTAGCTGACATGCCAATGAATTGTATGCTTTACAGCAGACGAAGTCAGCAGACGTTGCGGGCCTGGCACAGCTCCTGTTTCAGTATATGTCCATTACATTTATGGGGGGGATCAAATCAAATGTATTTATACAGCCCTTCTTACATCAGCTGATATCTCAAAGTGCTGTACAGAAACCCAGCCTAAAACCCAAAACAACAAGCAATGTAGGTGTAGAAGTACGGTGGCTAGGAAAAATTCCCTAGAAAGGCCAGAACCTAGGAAGAAACCTAGAGAGGAACCAGGCTATGATGGGTGGCCAGTCCTCTTCTGGCTGTGCCGGGTGGAGATTATAACAGAACATGGCCAAGATGTTTAAATGTTCATAAATGACCTGCATGGTCAAATAATAATAATCACAGTAGTTGTCGAGGGTGCAGCAAGTCAGCACCTCAGGAGTAAATGTCAGTTGGCTTTTCATAGCCGATCATTAAGAGTATCTCTACCACTCCTGCTGTCTCTAGAGAGTTGAAAACAGCAGGTCTGGGACAGGTAGCACGTGAACAGGTCAGGGTCCAATAGCCGCAGGCAGAACAGTTGACACCCCCCCTTTGGTTGTGTCGTGGCGGAGATCTTTGTGGGCTATACTCGGCCCTGTCTCAGGATGGTAAGTTGGTGGTTGAAGTTATCCCTCTAGTGGTGTGGGGGCTGTGCTTGGGCAAAGTGGGTGGGGTTATATCCTTCCTCTTTGGCCCTGTCCGGGGTATCATCGGATGGGGCCACAGTGTGTCCTGACCCCTCCTGTTTCAGCCTCCATTATTTATGCTGCAGTAGTTTATGTGTCGGGGGGCTAGGGTCATTTTGTTATATCTGGAGTACTTCTCCTGTCTTATCCGGTGTCCTATGTGAATTTAAGTATGCTCTCTCCAATTCTCTCTTTCTTTCTCTCTCTCGAAGGACCTGAGCCCTAGGACCATGCCTCAGGACAACCTGGCATGATGACTCCTTGCTGTCCCCAGTCCACCTGGACGTGCTGATTTTTGTCCTCTGATGTCCGTCCTCCTTGGGTAGGCAGAAGGAGTCTGGAAGGGCGTCAAGGAATATTTGGGTTGTCTGAGATTTTATAGCACAACTTTTGATGCTCCTTGGTTGGGGTCTGAGCAGATTTTTTGTTGCGATTGCAAACGTAATAAAACGGTGGTCCGATTGTCCAGGATTATGAGGAAAAACATTAAGATCCACAACATTTATTCCATGGGACAAAACTAGGTCCAGAGTATGACTGTGACAGTGAGTAGGTCCAGAGACATGTTGGACAAAACCCACTGAGTCGATGATGGCTCTGAAAGCTAAAATCACCATAAATTAGAATATTATCTGCTATGCCTACAAGGTCCGATAGGAATTCAGGGAACTCAGTGAGGAACGCTGTATATGGCCCAGGAGGCCTGTAAACAGTAGCTATAAAAAGTGATTGAGTAGGCTGCATAGATTTCATGACTAGAAGCTCAAAAGACGAAAACATAATTTTTTTTTTATTTGCTATCGTAAATGTTAGCAAAACCTCTGCCTTTGTGGGAGGCATGGGGGATATGGTCACTACTGGACAGGATATGGTCACTAGTGTAACCAGGAGGTGAGGCCTCATTTAACACAGTCAATTCATCAGGCTTAAGCCATGTTTCAGTCAGGCCAATCACATCAAGATTATGATCAGTGATTAGTTCATTGACTATAGCTGCCTTTGAAGTGAGGGATCTAACATTAAGTAGCCCTATTTTGAGATGTGAGGTATCACAATCTCTTTCAATAATGGCAGGAATGGAGGAGGTCTTTATCCTAGTGAGATTGCTAAGGCGAACACCGCCATGTTGAGTTTTGCCCAACCTAGGTTGAGGCACAGACACGGTCTCAATGGGGATAGCTGAGTTGACTACACTGACTGTGCTAGTGGCAGACTCCACTAAGCTGGCAGGCTGGCTAATGCTGCCTGGCCTGCACCCTATTTCATTGTGGAGCTAGAGGAGTTAGAGCCCTGTCTATGTTGGTAGATAAGATGAGAGCACCCCTCCAGCTAGGATGGAGTCCGTCACTCCTCAGCAGGCCAGGCTTGGTCGTGGGTGAGTCCCAGAAAGAGTGCCAATTATCTACCAATTCTATCTCTGCTGTAGAGCTCATCACTACCCCTAACTGGGAGGGGGCCAGAGACAATTACTCAATGCCGACACATCTTTCTAGCTGATTAACACGCTGAAGCTATGTTGCGCTTGGTGATCTCTGACAGTTTCTTCCTAACATCGTTGGTTCCGACGTGGATAACAATCTCTTTTTCTCTCTACACTCGCCAGTTTTAGCTTTAGTCAGCACCATCTTCAGATTAGCCTTAACGTCGATAGCCCTGCCCCCTGGTAAACAGTGTATGATCGCTGGATGACTGTTTTAAGTCTAATAATGGAGTCGCCAATGACTAGGGTTTTCAATTTGTCAGAACTAATGGTGGGAGGCTTCGGCGTCTCAGACCCCGTAACGGGAGGAGTAGAGACAAGAGAAGGCTCGGCCTCTGACTCCAACTCGCTGCTTAATGGGGAAAACCGGTTGAAAGTTTCTGTCGGCTGAATGAGCGACACCGGTTGAGCGTTCCTACAGCATTTCCCTCCAGAAGCCATGAGAAAGTTGTCCGGCTGCGGGGACTGTGCGAGGGGATTTAAACTACCATCTGTACTTACTGGTGGCACAGACGCTGTTTCATCCTTTCCTACACTGAAATTACCGTTGCCTAACGCTTGCGTCTGAAGCTGGGCTTGCAGCACAGCTATCCTCGCCATAAGGCGATCATTCTCCTGTATATTATGAGTACAGCGACTGCAATTAGAAGGCATCATGTTAATGTTACTACTTAGCTTCGGCTGTTGGAGGTCCTGACGAACCACGTCCAGATAAAGCATCATGTTAATGTTACTACTTAGCTTCGGCTGTTGGAGGTCCTGACGAACCACGTCCAGATAAAGCATCATGTTAATGTTACTACTTAGCTTCGGCTGTTGGAGGTCCTGACGAACCACGTCCAGATAAAGCATCATGTTAATGTTACTACTTAGCTTCGGCTGTTGGAGGTCCTGACGAACCACGTCCAGATAAAGCATCATGTTAATGTTACTACTTAGCTTCGGCTGTTGGAGGTCCTGACGAACCACGTCCAGATAAAGCATCATGTTAATGTTACTACTTAGCTTCGGCTGTTGGAGGTCCTGACGAACCACGTCCAGATAAAGCATCATGTTAATGTTACTACTTAGCTTCGGCTGTTGGAGGTCCTGACGAACCATGTCCAGATAAAGCATCATGTTAATGTTACTACTTAGCTTCGGCTGTTGGAGGTCCTGACGAACCACGTCCAGATAAAGCGCCCGGAGTGAAAAAGTTGAATGAAAAAAAAGT
Source organism: Oncorhynchus clarkii lewisi (assembly GCF_045791955.1). Taxonomy (NCBI): domain Eukaryota; kingdom Metazoa; phylum Chordata; class Actinopteri; order Salmoniformes; family Salmonidae; genus Oncorhynchus; species Oncorhynchus clarkii. Next base: position 25,571,045 of record NC_092169.1, read on the forward strand.
TGAGTGAAGGAAAAACTAAAAAATATAAACGGTAATTAAAAAGTAAAAACTGTAAAGTTGTCCGGTAGCAAAGTAAGGTTGGCAACAAAACGCACAGCAACACGTAAACAAGTCTGCAAGTTGTGACCGGAAATGACCGGACTCACACTGTGAACACTACTGTAAGTCGCTCTGGATAAGAGCATCTTCTAAAATGAAAGGCCAATGTTTTAAAGTTCCATTGGAAATTAATGTACTTCTGGTGTAGCAAAGATGCTGCCAGTCTGATCGAGGAATGAAGTAACTATAACTAAGGAAGACATCCTCTTCCGCAAACCACTGGAAACCAGGACAACAGGAGAGGATATATTTTAAGTACTGGACAGCTTTGTGACATCCAATGGACTTTAATGGTCAAGATGTGTTGGTATCCATGCTGATGGCGCAAAAGCCATGACAGGGAGACATAGTGGAGTGGTAACGCAAGTGCAAGCAGTTGCTCCTGATGATGCCACTTGGGTACACTACAACATCCACTGACAGGCTCTTGTTGCCAAGGGAATGCCTGACAGCTTGAAATATGTTTTGGACACTATAGTGAAAATGGTTAACTTTGTTAAAGCAAGGCCCCTGAAATATTTTGTATTTTCTGCACTATGCAACGATATGGGTAGCAACCATGTAACACTTTTACAACATACAACAGAAGTGTGCTGGTTATCAAGGGGCAAAGTATTGACACGTTTTTTGGAATTGAGAGACGAGCTTAAAGTTTCCTTTACTGACCATAATTTTCACTTGTCTGACCGCTTGCATGATGACGAGTTTCTCACACGACTGGCCTATCTGGGTGATGTTTTTTCTCACCTGAATGATCAAAATCTAGGATTACAGGGACTCTCTGCAACTATATTCAATGTACGGGACAAAATTGAGGCTATGATTAAGAAGTTGGAGCTCTTCTCTGTCTGCATTAACAAGGGCAACACACAGGTCTTTCCATCATTGTATGATTTTGTATGTGTAAATTAACTCAAGCTTTACGGACAATGTCAAATGTGATATAGCGAAGCACCTGAGTGAGTTGGGTACGCAATTACGCAGGTACTTTCCCGAAACGGATGACACAAACAACTGGATTTGTTGTCCCTTTCATGTCCTGCCTCCAGTCCACTTACCGATATCTGAACATGGGAGCCTCATCAAAATTGCAACAAGCGGTTCTGTGAAAATTGAGTTTAATCAGAAGCCACTGCCAGATTTCTGGATTGGGCTGCGCTCAGAGTATCCTGCCTTGGCAATTCGCGCTGTTAAGACACTGATGCCCTTTGCAACCACATACCTATGTGAGAGTGGATTCTCGGCCCTCACTAGTATGAAAACTAAATACAGGCACAGACTGTGTGGAAAATGATTTAAGACTGAGACTCTCCAATACAACCCAACATTGCAGAATTATGAGCGTCCTTTCAAGAACACCCTTCTCATTAATCTGTGCTGAATTATTCACAATTTTCGTTGAACAAATAAGGTTTTAAATATAAGATAGTTAAATAAATAGCAAAATTATTGATTATTATTATTTTATTATTTGTGCAATGGTCCTATAAGAGCTCTTTGTCATTTCCCACGAGCCGGGTTTTGACAAAAACACTCATTCTTATATTTAATAAATGTATCGTACAGTGTGTGTGTGGCAGGCTTACAATGATGGCAAAAAACAACATTTGAGAGTGCGCTGACCCTGGTGCTAGATGGGGTATGCAGCTGGAGGTTGAATGTTTGAAGGTGTACAGGACTATAACAAGTTTGGGGACCACTGATCTATACTGACATCTATACTGATCTATACTGATTGAAGTGGATTTAACAAGTGACATTAATAAGGGATCATAGCTTTCACCTGGATTCACCTATTCAATTTTAGGAAGGTGTTCCTAATGTTTGGTATACTCAGTGTATATCAGCCTCTCTGTGAATATTATGTGATATTATGATAGTCTGCTTAAAGTCTTTTGTAGCCTTCAGCTTGTTAAGGAGGTTTCAGCCAGTTATTGGTAATGTGCACCCCTGCTTGTTGTGCCAATAGTTTTGCCCAGTGACCACCTGAAGGCACTTCTATCTGGCTTTGCCACTTGTGTTCTGATGAGGAGAGTATACCATGTCGGTAGACAGTAGGCCTATCAGTCGACAAAACCAGATTTTTTGATTGAGTGCACTTCAATTTTGATGTCTTGGAAGAAATACTTATTTGTATATAATTTTGTTTTGTTATTTGGCTGACATTATTATTTATTCTAACCACTGTTACCATTATTTGTTTTTATCTATTTTTGCACTTCATCCTTTGACTCCTGCCTGCCTGTCCGGTGATATACGTCCACCATTTCAAGGAACCAGTACTAATGTTCCTCCAACTAGACAGGCAGAAATCAGGTATGTTTGAGCCTTAAATGTTTGTTTTAATACAATGGGTAGAAGTTGTCCTGGCCTTACCAGCAAAGGTATTTGGAGAGGCTCATATGAGAACATAGATGATAGAGGAAACTCAGAGAAGCACTTTAGTTCCACCTAGTGATGACAACCTTATCCTACTCCAACAGAGAAGTCTAACTAACTCCAGCAGATGGCAGCAGATACCAACTCCAGACTAAAGATGAGCTCTGAGCACAGAGATAGATAGACTCTAGTTCCCAAAAGTCAATTTTTGGCATGGGCAGCACGATTGAGGACTTTCACCATTCAACTGCAAGGGAAGTCCTATGGGTTAAAGAAAGATCACATAATTCCATCCAGGTTACCAGGAAGAATCAGAAAATGTATTGTAATCTTGAGGAAACATTCCATAACTGCAGGTGGCAATAAATCAAAAACCTTGGCTTTATAAACAACACAATATAGGTTGCAGTGTGCATCCTTTTAAGTTTGTTTGCCAACTCATAGAAGTAGAGAAGAAGAAAATGTACTACTTAAAAATGTAGATGGCCTCAATGGCTCTGCCAAACTGTTACAATGTTTACTCCATGGATATCACTCTGAAAGAAGTCACTGTAAAAAAAGATGCAATAGTCTCTACAAGCCTGAATGTTGAATACAATGACATTTAAATGTACTGTACTGGTTGTCTGTGCTGTTGGTATTCCACTCTCGGATTTATAGAGGCTAGCGTTGCCCGTGTTCTCACAGATGCAATACTGTGATGTCTATCTATGTCTATGGCTCTGACAGAAAATAATAGGTACAGCAAGGTTTGAATTGATGGGTGAGTGAGTGAGGTAATGAACAAACACAATAAATCAACGAGAGTGTAAGTTTTTAGGGTTAAATTGACGCTCCTGGAGTTACATTTATTCTCAACAGAGTGATACACTCCCTGGAGTCAGTGTTGATAACTGGAGTTAATTGTAACGAAGTACTTTTAACTCATTAAGAGTAACCAAAGACACAGAGTAAAATCTATGGAGTATCCACAGAGGTGGGATGGGCCTAACTGTCATATTTCCCAGCATGCACTGTTGAAGTTTAATTCTTATAATTGTTTGATTCGATTGTTTTTTATCTTATGTGACACAAAAATAATAAAACATGTTCTTAACTAATCCAATTTGTTAGTGGTTATATTATTTGCAACCTTTACTGAGATGGTTGTTAAAGTTTACATGCTGTACGTCAGGGCTGTGCAACACTGCTCCTGGAGAGCTACTCTCCTGTAGGTTTTCAATCCAATCCAAGTTGCCACTAACCTGATTCAGTTTATCAGCCAGCTAATTATCAGAATCAGGTGTACTAGATTAGTGTTGGAGCAAAAGTAAAAACCTACAGGACGATATCTCTCAAGGAACAGGGCTGGAGAACCCTGATGTACGTAGTCTCCAGCAACTGTAATTTCCTCCCTACTTTGACAGGCATTCTGAAAGCAAGTCATGGGTGATGTAAAGTTGCTGGATATCATCCCACTGGTTGGATTCCAACAGGGATTGGATATCACATTACAAGCCTCTATAATGTGACACATTAAAAAAAATGCAAATAAGACTTTACACCCTTATAACTCAAAGGAAGTAAACTGACAGAGAACAAAATTACACTGACAGCACAGAAAGTGTTTAAATGGCAATTGGAGTTCAATTTAATCTTTTGAGAGTTGGATATTTACTCCATTTAGTGTTGTTTTAACTCCCAAAATATCAACACATGTCATGCCCTGACCTTAGATATCTCTGTTTTCTATATATTTTGGTTAGGTCAGGGTGTGACTAGGGTGGGTACTCTAGGGTTTTTTGTAGGTCTAGGGGTTTTGTATATCTATGTTGGCCTGATATGATTCCCAATCAGAAACAGCTGTTTATCGTTGTCTCTGATTGGGGATCATATTTAGGCAGGCATTTTTCCCACTTTCTGGTGTGTGATCTTGACTATGTGTAGTTAGTTGCCTGTCAGCACTCTATTGTATAGCTTCACGTTTCGTTTGTTATTTTGTTAGTTTGTTCGGTGTTCATCCTTTTAATAAAGAGAATGTACGCATACCACGCTGCGCCTTGGTCTCCTTCATACGATGAACGTGACAGAAGGTCCCACCACAAATGGACCAAGCAGCGTGGCCAGGAGGATTGGACTTGGGAGGAGATCCTGGATGGAAAAGGACCCTGGACGCAGGCCGGGGAGTATCGCAGTCTGAAGGAGGAAATAGAGGCAGCGAGAGAGGAATGGCGTCGATACAAGGAGTTAAGTCGGAGAGGTAGGCCAGAAACCCAAAGATCATTTTTTGGGGGGGGCTCATGGAGCAGTCGTCGGAGCCGAGGAGTAAACCAGAGCCAGTCTGGGAGAAGTAGAATTCGGAGGAGAGAGAAATGGGGGAGTTATTGAGTTGGTGGAGGATGCACGGATTTGGAATAAAGGAACGTGTTGTCAGTTTGGTGCCACCTGAGTCAGCTCCCCGTACTCATCCTGAAACGTGTGTTAAAGTTCCGGAATAATTGATGCCGGCTATACACACCAGGTCTCCAGTGTACCTTCACAACCCAGTGCGTCCTGTGCCAACTCCTCGCACTCTCCCTCAAATGCGCTTTCCTAGTCAGGTGTGTCCTGTTCCTGCTCCTCGCACTCTCCATCAAGTACGTGTCCACAGTCCAGAAAGTCCTGTGCCTTTTCCCCGCACTCGCCCTGAGGTGCGTGTCATCAGCCTGGTGCCACCTGTACTGGTCCCACGCATCAGGTCTCCAGTGCGCATCCACAGTCCAGTATGTCCTGTGCCTCTTCCCCGCACTGGCCCTGAGGTGCGTCTCATCAGCCTGGTGTCACCTGTACCGGTCCCACACATCAGACCTCCAGTGTGCCTCCACAGTCCAGAACCTCAGTGACGGTCCCCAGTCCGCAACCGCCAGCGACGGTCCCCAGTCTGGAACCTCCAGCGACGGTCCCCAGTCTGGAACCTCCAGCGACGGTCCCCAGTCTGGAACCTCCAGCGACGGTCCCCAGTCTGGAACCTCCAGCGACGGTCCCCAGTCTGGAACCTCCAGCGACGGTCCCCAGTCTGGAACCTCCAGCGACGGTCCCCAGTCCGGGGTCTCCGGCGATGAGCTGCAGTCCAGAGCCTCCGGCGATGATCCACAGTCTGGTTCCACAAAAGCGGAGGGATCAGTGTAAGGAGGGGGGGCTGCGTCCAGAACCAGAGCCGCCACCAAGGGTAGATGGCCACCCAAACCCTCCCCTATAGGTTCAGGTTTGCGGCCGGGAGTCCACACCTTTGGGGGTGGGTCCCTAACTTTAGATATATCTGACTTTAGATATATCTGATCTGATTTCTATATATTTTGTTTTTGTAGGTCTAGATATTTTTGTATATCTATGTTGGCCTGATATGGTTCCCAAACAGACAGCTGTTTATCGTTGTCTCTGATTGGGGATCATATTTAGGCAGGCCTTTTTCCCACTTTCTGGTGTGTGATCTTGACTATGTGTAGTTGCCTGTCAGCACTCTATTGTATAGCTTCACGTTTCGTTTGTTATTTTGTTAGTTTGTTCGGTGTTCATCCTTTTAATAAAGAGACTGTACGCATACCACGCTGCGCCTTGGTCTCCTTCATACGACGAACGTGACAACACAACCAGAGTAGTTTTAACACAAAATGGGGGTGGGACCGTATAAACCCCCAAATAGTTGTTGAATATGACTTCATAGGAGTTGAATTAACTTTTGCGATTTTAATGTGAAACAGTGAATAATGTAGGTGTATTCAATATCTCCCAAGCATGGTGGTATTATGTTCCCACGAGTATGTCATAGTTAAATAAAGGGTCAGAGTTTTCATCTTTCTAATGGTTAGGATTGCTGATAAGTAAGCATTGTTTGAGCCATAATGGCCAATATGGCATTTGGTATCTCCTGTTTCTGTTGCACAAGGCAGCGTATAGAGGTACACCTCCTGGACAGGACGTTAAATTAGGATTAGGGAGGCTGCTGAGGGGACCCAAGAGGATTTTAAATATATACAGACATTAATCATACTTAATTTGCATATTTGACATATATTTAAAATATCTAAATTGGAACAATGTTAAATACATTTAATTTTATTAGTATTTAAGTATATTAAAATTCATTTAAAAATATCTAAATTGGGACACTTTTTTGTGTATTTAAGTATATTCTTAGTATATTAGATAAAGAGCAAAACAAATATACTTTGAATACACCTTAAGTACATTTTATGTATATTTCTCATAAATTAACAAAATACTAAAACGGTATTTGAATTCTTGTATTTTCTTTACAATAAAAAGTGTATACTGTATTTGTCATTTTACAAATACACTTCTACTCATCAATCAATACAATTGTATTGGTCACATACACAGGGTTAGCAGATGTTAATGCGAGTCTCGTGAAATGCTTGTGCTTCGAATTCCGATAGTGCAGTAACATTAACAAGTAATCTAACAATTCCCTAACAACTACCTAATACACACAAATCTAAAGGGATGGAATAAGAATATGTACATATAAATATATGGATGAGTGATGTCCGAGCATCATAGGCAAGATGTAATAGATGGTATAAGATGCAGTATATACATATGAGATGAGTAATGTAAGATATGTAAACATTATTAAAGTGCCATTGTTTAAAGTGACTACTGAGACTCCATGTAGGCAGCAGCCTTTCTGAGTTAGTGATTGTTGTTTAACAGTCTGATGGCCTTGAGATATAAGCTGTTTTTCAGTCTCTCGGTCCCAGCTTAGATGCAGCTGTACTGACCTCACCTTCTGGATGGTAGCGCGGTGAACAGGCAGTGGCTCAGGTGGTTGCTGTCCTTGATATGTATGGCCTCTCTGTGACATTGGGTGCTGTAAGTGTCCTGGAGGCCAGGTAGTTTGCCCCCAGTGATGCGTTGTGCAGACCGCACAACCCTCTGGTGAGCCTTGCGGTTGAAGGCGGTGCAGTTGCCATTCCAGGCGGTGATACAGCCCGACAGGATGCTCTCAATTGTGCATCTGTAAAAGTTTGTCAAGGTTTTAGGTGAGAAGCCAAATTTCTTCAGCCTCCTGAGGTTGAAGAGGGGCTGTTGCGGCTTCTTCACCATAGTGTCTGTGAGAGTGGACCATTTCAGTTTGTCTGTGATGTGTACGCAGCGGAGCTTATTAAAACGTTAGGGGGGTGCTCACTCTGCTGTTTGCTGAAGTCCACGATCATCTCCTTTGTTTGTTGCTGCACCTCCTCCCATTAAGCACATTGGCTATTGTAATTACTCATGTACAGGTTACCTTGATTGAATAAGGCATCTTCTCAGCCAGTGTTAACAAAGTAGCAATTTACAAGTAACACTTTTGAGAACTGTTTTACATTATGGTAATAAATTAACAATTCAATAATATGTGTCATATGTAATTAAAAGTACAACATTATTCAGTTTGAAAATGGGCATCAAAACATTTTAATAAGCTAAATATGAGGAACAATATCATATTATACATTTCAATTTAAACTGCAGAAAAGGATGCTGGGGAATATGCAAATGTATACTTAATAAATATAATTTCTTGAGATTAGTTATAGTTGTTTTATCATTTAGCATACACTCTTGTCCAGAGCAATTTACAGTGGTGAGTGCATACTTTTTTCACATACTGGTCCCTCTTGGGAATCAAACCCACAACCCTATCAATGTAAGTCCCATGCTCTACCAACTGAGCTACACAGAAATGATTTCTGAAAAATTATACTCTCAGCTAGCATGTTCCTCAGCTGTGCAATAAACATTATTGTCAGCCTTCTCTGCTTCTTCTGAAAATTAATTCAGAAAGTACTTCAAAAACTCATTAATGGCACTGAAATGTTAGTGCCTCAAAAAAGTATTCATACCCCTTGGATTTATTCATATTTTATTGTTAGAAAGTGAGATTAAATGTAATTTTTTGTCAACAATCTACACAAAATATTCTAATTTCAAAGTGGACGATTTCAAAAACATTTTTGTTTTTTACATATTGAAAGAAATTAAATAATAATGGCTTGAATGAGCCGTTCTCACCTCAACAGCCTCCACTGGGGCAATCCCAGATTTGTGATTAGGGGAAACGTGCATTATATTATTGAAGTACAGTATGATATCAAGGCAGTACAGTGTTGCATCCTAAATTCATGGCACTCTATTCCCTATTTAGTGCACTAATTTTGACCAGGACCGAAAAGGCTCTCGTCAAAAGTAATGTACTCCATAGGGAATACAAACAGTAGCCCATGTGGTCATGTGTAGCTCATTTACTAAGGGGTGTGGCGCTAGCAATGCCAATGTCATGGGGTCAGCTCCTGTAGGGATCACATACTAGAAATGTAGGTTACGCATTCACTGCACGGTACATTCCTTTGGATAAGAGTGTCTGCTAAGAGGAATGTATTATACCATAACTGTATCATGTGGCTCTGTGTGGCTCTGCTGGCTCAGTTGGTAAGAACATTGGGTCAGCTCCTGCAGGATTCACATACACATACTAGAAATGTATGCTAGGCACTCACAGTACCGTTAGTCGCTTTGAATAATAGTGTCTGCTAAGAGGCATGTATTATTAAATTACAGCGGCAGTATCGTAACAGTATAATGTGGTCCTAAATGGCGAAATTGGTAAGAGCATGGGGTCAGCAATGCCAAGGTCATGAGTTAAATTCCCTCAGGGAATTTTTGTATTTGTGTTTATTAGGGATCCCCATTAGCTGCTGCCAAGGCACATTAAGGCACTTACATTACACATAAAAAAAAGATAAAACAGTACATTTTTACATCACTACATATCTACAATACATAACGTATGGCAATGCTATACATAGACCACCAGAAATGTAGGTTGTGCATTTGTATTGGATGTGAAAATCTGAAGTACATCAGTGACATCCTTCATTCCCACAGCCAACTGTCACTGACGAACTAGGCTCTTGCTCTATCAGTTGCCTTTGAGCTGTGTCTGTTATTGTGCAGAAGGTTGCTAGTTCTTGTCCTGCTTGGGGCAGGACAAAATGCAGTCCGCTACTCATTCACCATACTGTGAGTCATTTTGGATAAAATTGCCTGAAGTGGCATATATTATTACATTATATGCATGAACGGATGAGACCAGAAATCCGCTTGGACATTTCTAATTAGCCAAATAATGATAATTCTGCAAAACCCCCAATTAAAGAGATACTTTGGGATTTTGGCAATGAGGCCCTTTATCTACTTCCCCAGAGTCAGATGAACTCGTGGATAACAATTTTATGTCTCTGCGTCTGGTTTGAAGGAAATTGCTAATTAGCGCTAGCAGATACCTATAGACTTCCAGTCATTGTGCTAATGCTAGTTAGCATTGACTAGCGAAACAACTTCAAATTTCCTTCCTACTATACACAGAGACATGAAAATGATATCCACAAGTTCATCTGACTCTGGGGAAAGTAGATAAACGTACTCATTGACAAAATCCCAAAGTATCCCCTTAAGATGGTCCAGCCTATCTGGCATTTTCCAAAACTGACCTACGGCTAGACCATTTCTGATTTTAGCAGCATAGCAGTGGATAAAATTGTTTACTAAGTGGCAGCTATTCTCTTATTTATTTTGGCTTACCAGTATCATACCAGTATGTCAGTATTATGGCATGCTACTGTAGAGCATGGCATAGACCAGGACAGGCTCTGTCTGACATCTCAAACTGTACTATACTGCTGTAACTCGTTTACAATGAATTGCTAAATTGATGTCAATGTTCAAATACTGTGGCAAAAGAAATGTGCTAACATGTCAGAGAGAATAAAGTAGACGGCGCGCGTCAAACGTCTGATGTATGACCCTATGTCCGGATGACGCGTACATGCCAAATATGGGCATCTGGCCAGGACATCCTGGCGGGAAGGTGTCACGTGGTTATGGCCATATAATGCATCCTGTTGTCATGTGTTAGAGGGTGTGTTATTTTATATCTATATTGCATCTATTCCTTTGAAGTTGTCATGACGATTGATGTGTAGGGATCTGGTTGAATTGGGGGGGATGTGTTTGAACATTTAAAAGAGGATGACCCCACACCCACCCTATTTTACTGCCCTTAGGGTTGTTGTCTATGAAGCAGGAATGTCCGGGGGGGGGGGGATTGGGTTTGCGGCAGACGCATTATAAATAAAGCCCAGAACAACACGTGGCCCCAGAACACTAAACAAGATTTTAAAAATAAAACCCCAGAACACTATACAGACAATTATGTCTCGTAGGCCAATTCTCGGGGTGCTATGGGTCTCTTGTCACGAACCCAATGATAAAAGTATCGAGGACGTTTTGTGTGAGGTCCTGAATGATTTAACTTCTTGGTGACTGGGGGGTAGTATTGAGTAGCTTGGATGAATAAGGTGCCCAGAGTAAACTGCCTGCTACTCAGTCCCAGATGCTAATATATGCATATTATTAGAAATAATAGAAAACACTCTGAAGTTTCTAAAACTGTTTGAATGATGTCTGTGAGTATAGCAGAACTCATATGGCAGGCAAAAACCTGAGAAAAATTTAACCAGGAAATGGGAAATCTAAGGCTTGTAGGTTTTCAACTCAGCCCCTATTGAAGATACATTGGGATATTGGTCATCTTGCACTTCATAAGGCTTCCACTAGATGTCAACAGTCTTTAGAACGTTGTTTCAGGCTTCTACTGTGAAGGGAGGCTGAATGAGAGGGGAATGATTCAGAGGTCTGGCGGAGTGCCACGTGCTCGTGACGCGCGGTCATGAGAGTTAGCTCGCGTTCCATTGCTTTTCTACAGACAAAGGAATTCTCCGGTTGGAACGTTATTGAAGATTTATGTCCTAAAAATTGAATCTATACATTGTTTGACATGTTTGTACGGACTGTAATGGAACTTTTTGACATTTCGTCTGCTCCTAGTGAACGCGCTTCGTGACTTTGGATTTGTTTACAAAACGTGCTAACAAAAGGAGCTATTTGGACATAAATGATGGCCATTATCAAACAAATCAAACATTTATTGTGGAACTGGGATTCCTGGGAGTGCATTCTGATGAAGGTCAACAAAGGTAAGTGAATATTTATAATGCTATTTCTGACTAATGTTGACTACACAACATGGCGGATATTTCTTTGGCTGGTTTGGGCTCTGAGCACCATACTCAGATTATTTTACGGTGTGCTTTTTCCGTAAAGTTTTTTTGAAATCTGACACAGCGGTCGCATTAAGGAGAAGTTTATCTAAAGTTCCATGTTTAATAGTTGTATCTTTTATCAATGTTTATTATGAGTATTTTTGTGAATTGATGTGGCTCTCTGCAAAATCACCTCATGTTTTGGAACTACTGAACATAACACGCCAATGTAAAAAGAGATTTTTGGATATAAATATGCACTTTAATGAACAAAACATATATGTATTGTGTCACATGAAGTCCTATGAGTATCACCTGATGAAGATCATCAAAGGTTAGTGATTAATTTTATCTCTATTTGCGCTTTTTGTGACTCCTCTCTTTGGCTGGAAAAATGGCTGTGCTTTTCTGTGACTTGGTGGTGACCAAATATAATCGTTTGTGGTGCTTTCGCTGTAAAGCCTTTTTGAAATCAGACAATGTGGCTGGATTAACGAGAATTGCATCTTTAAAATGGTGTAAAATGCTTGTATGCTTGAGGAATTGTAATTATGAGATTTTGGTTGTTTTGAATTTGGCGCCCTGCCCTTTCACTGGCTGTTGGCGGGATGGGACACTACCGTTTCGAATATCCCAGAGAGGTTCACGAACGGGAATCTCTTGTTTTCTCTCTCGCCCTGGTCTGTCGCGGAGAAATGCAATGTCTTATTTTATGCGAATACGGTCTTTCCTACAACAGTATGTTATAAACATTAAAGGTTATTAAAAGTTTAGTGCTGTCTGGTAATGATGCATAACTGTTGTACAACCAATGTTGATAAATAAAACATCCGTGCATGTTTCAATATTGTGCAGTAAAATTGTTTTGGATTAATTATAAGATGTTTTAAAAAGATGTGTACTAAATATTATGAATTAAATAAATGGTTTTAAAGAGGTATCTCACCAGACGTGTGCGTGCGCGGGTGTGCGTGTGCCGGGCCAGGAGGTGTGTGTTTTTCAAAACAAAAGGGGGGTGTGGGGTGTGTGTCTCTGCATGGGGCGTTTGAAACCAAAAAGATATGTGGGGACTGTTTAGGATTGGGTGGGCGTCTCTTAAAATGGGCACTTTCGATTCATTAACACACATGCCTTTCAAATACGTATTTATGTCACCCCCAAGGACTTGGGGGGCTAAAAAGTCAAACAACCCAGGTAGAATATATCTTGTCTAGACAACCTCCTACGGTTTAAAACACATGTTATTTGTAATCAGCCCATATACAAATGGTCCCCCCTAACCAGGTCTATACATTTATATCGGACCCCCCCCCCCCCCCCCCCCCCCAAGCTGCTAACCATGATGTTGTTGGAAATCAAATGCAAATAAAAGCAGTCTCTATGACAAGAGACTTCTTTTACCTGACGGGACCACATTGCCCTTTGACTTATGCTACAAGCCCCAGTGTGTCTTAAAGCTTAAGATATAATGGCTGCTGTAGAAGGTTTTGACCCCCGGTTGCAACTAACATTTTCGGCCTTAATCGCAGGCCCATCCAATAGTGGTAAAACTTGTTTTGTAAAAAGTATTTTAGAGAACATGTGTTATCTCAAAAGACTGATAATATTGTGTGGTGTTATTCGTGTCATCAACCTTTGTATGATGAATTGTTGAAGAAATAAAAATCAAGTTTGTTGAAGGAATAACTTCTCCTTCCTCATAAAAACAATCTGCTGGTTTTGGACGATATGCTTTCTGCAGGTAGCGAACATCCCAATATACTCATCATAAAAATCTTTCCGTACTTTACTTGGTGCAGAATGTGTTTCACCAAGGTAAAAAATAGTTGTACCATTAGTTTGAACGCCAATTACATGGTTTTGTTCAAAAACCCTAGAGGCAAACTACAAATTAACACTCAAGCTCAGCAGATGTACCCGGAGAGGAAATCCTACTTTATGGAGAGCTATAAGGATGCTACCAAAGCGCCATTTTATTATTTAATCGTGGATTTAAAAGCAAATACTCCAGAACACCTGAGGCTACGAACCGGTCTGTTCCCATGGGAGTGGCCAGCTGCGTACCTTCCTAAAAAGTAACCGCTATGTCTCTGCGTTTAAAAAGAAACCTGCCCCTCTTGAGAAGCCTAGTTGGGGCTACAGCTAAAGAACGTAAGGCCATCTTGGGTTTCTGTTCTTCAGATCTCATATTATCCCTATGTGAGATTGCTTGGAATCTTCTCAAAGGACTCATTCCACTCACCCTGACCCAATTAAAAAAAATAAAGAGACAAAAGACCACAATCAAATTCTTTGCCAATAAACGGGCCAGTCTTCAAAGAAAAGACATAGCATAAAACAGTCTGGGGGTTTTCTTCTGCCTTTACTAAGTATAGCCGTGCCCTTCATCACCAGCCTTATTGCTGCCAGACGTGGGGGTTGAACACAGTGTGATGGCCAATAAAATGTATTTGGTGCCTCAACAAGAGTTGGATAAACTTAAAAAACAAATGCATGGTCCTGAAAATATCCGACAAATAGAGGAAAATGATTTGGATACGGCCATGAAGGATATTTTGAACCGAAAAGGATTGAACCCCTATGATAAGGTCCAAAAATACACAAACCTCTTGCAAAAGTATTTAGCCTTGGTAAAACAAGGTGAGAGAGAGACCAACCATTTAACACTTTCCCTACCGGACCCTTTAAAAGATGACGAGCGAAGGCCAAGCCGCTGTAATGCATGTGCATGCGATCTTACCGGCTGAAGATCAAATGCCTGTTGAAGATAAAGTTATTCATGATAAAGTTATTCACGTAACAGGAAAATTGTTAGATACATTATGAACAAGATAAAAGACTCAAAGGGGACCGCTACTTGGAATGACAAAGGAGAGTTTATCCTTCAGGGCGCTATTGTCAAGGGTTCACATATGCTTGACTTCCTTAAAAGTACCACGGCTGCCCACAAGGTTGCTGATGACAGAAAACCTCCCGGGTGCAATCAGTTCTTAAGGCCCTTGCAATACTCAACATTCCCCTCTCGGGTGTACCCAACTATAAGCTTTGTCAACAGATTCAAGCTATTGACAATAAACATGGCCGGCCACTCAATAGGTAATTCATCACAAGCCAACACTCCACAAAATTGTTTTCCAATCAATCGGCTCATGAACCCTTCCAACTCTTGGGTATTCGTGTCTTTGCTCAACAATAATCCACTAAGACCTGTCTTCGGGCATTCACTTCCAAGATTGAATCAGAGCATGCATAAACAATCATGCTAACTGTACAGGCTAAAGGTGTACGGAAACGCATTTCCAGCCTGAGGTTACCTTGGGAAACCACAGACAGATTTCCTGAGGTGTCACCATCAGATGATAAATTGAAAGTATACAATGTATAACCCTCTGCAAAATCATTTCTGTCAAAAGGATGCCTCCCGGTAGCCAGGAATAGATTGTAAAATTCTCTCACAGATATGTTGTTATTAAATTGCGGTTGGAAAGCGTTAGCAGGGACCTGACGTTCGTACTGACAGAGAGCTACATACTCTGCATTGAAGTATTGAAAATTAAATGGGTTTTTATGTATTGCTGCACGTATAGAGGCGTGATCAACCAAACCTATAACAATGTATCGGGCAAAGGGCCTAGAAAAAGGTTTTCTTGACTGCAGATTCTACTGCCCACAGGTACAGTATGCTAAAGGTTTTCATGGTAATTCTTTGGAGAGGGTAAAGGGCATTTCCTTTCATCAAAGCCTGTGAGTGACCCAGACGAACTGCCGGAATTACAGACACTTTTTTAATTAAAAGCATTGCCCCCAACACTTTTAAACTGAAGTCCCCATCCTGGGCAGACATCAGGCTAAACTCATCCTTGGCCCTGGTTAATGTTAGTCTTAAATCAACCGAATTTAAGAGTAAACATTCTTCAAAGAAAATGTCAGAGTGTATAGGCCCTAGCATATGAAACTCTCGAGATTCGGCACAGTAGCGAGCGAGTGCCTCCAGTCCTTTGTTTGCACTGGTGCACTCGATTCCATAGAGACTCCTGCAGTATCCTTGCTAAACAGCCCGGCGCTGAATTGTGTCTTGAGAGTCTCTTCAAAATAGTTGAGTAAACACTCCATGATGGCCCTATAAGGGTATGTGGCACTGCTTTGAATGATTAGGCGTTCACCCAAAGTCACATCCACTTGGGAGTGGTGGCCACTGGGTAATTAATGAGACTCACTTTGGCATGGTCTGCAATATTAGCACCATCTCTTTTGGTCACTTTTAGACGTAAATGCACCAAGGTGTTGTTGAGGTCCAGATAGTTGTCACCGTGGCCTGGTATGAAAAATTCTATAGGACCGTTGTCTGTAATGGCAGAGAGTGGGGCTATCTCCACATAACTGGACCTCTCTATTGAATGCTGGGTTAAGGGGGCCATGAAACGATCGAGCTCTGTCTTTATAGCTTCAGAGGAGATGCGGTGTAAAAGAGCCATGTTGCTTGTTCTTTTAGAATATACTTCCGAGTATTCTTTGTGTTGTTTTTGGTCCAGATCTCCTCACTTTACCACGTCTTTGACTTACTGAGTTTCTTTTAACAGTTAACCTCCGCTTTTTAGGGGCAGGCTTGCGCCTTATACCCGGAGATCTCTTTTTTGGTCTTCGAGACAACATCATAAGCCCCGAGCCTTCTTGATGCTCGGCATCTGGTGACGCCCTTCTGGTCATAGCATTGGCTACAACCTCACTTACTATATTTTTAACCGCTGATTTAAAATGTGGAAAATATACCTCCTATCCCCGAACCGTATATGGTCGGGAATCCATAATAGCCGGGTAACCCTTTACCCACTTGAGCAACATAGCATGAGACATAGCGGTTAGGGTCGAGACGTTGGTGGTCCATAACCTTTTAATTTATTTATATTATGTTTATAAAAATATATAATACTAATATTATATATGTAGAGAGGTTTTGGTGGGTTTAAAGTGGAGTTTTACAATCGTTTTACCATAAGTAAATTCAATGATTTCGTTCTGATCCATTTTAAGCTCAAACAGAATGTTTTCAATATATTTCTTGCTTATAGGTACGTAGTGTGGCTTGTAGTAGTTGACAGTGACTATATCGCCATCCTTTCTGTCTATATGTACTGTTCTCAGGAGGGCCACATAACTGTCTTCGACCCTTTGATAGGATATGATGTCGGTATATACAAATATGTTGTAAAATCCTGCATGTATATCCGCAGGGAATGGGAGTAATTTATATTTCCCATACGTCCATTTATTGGGACCCATCCCCAACATGTAGGCTAAATTACCGCTGGTCTTTATACCCCCACCAGCATCCCCTGAGATTTGTACACGTTTATGTATAGGGTTGTAAATCAAGAGTATTTCCATATTGTTCTGGGTTAGGAGTTCATTCAACTCTGAGACGATCCTCTCTTCGGTTCTATAGAACCCTTTTTTAAGCTTAATAAGTTTTGGAGGTTCCGATATCCTTTTGCAATAAAAATCACAGTCCTTATCCTTGATATTATACCAACTGTGGGGGTATGTAATCTCGCTGAGACCTACTTCCCAGGCCTCTGATAACTCTATAGGCTTTGGAAAATTGGTTGTATAATTCGAACTCTGATTATTACGATATATATGTGCAGACGCATTACTGGGGAGAGTCAGGTAGAAGCCGCTGTGTTCCATGATGCACTCCTGTGTACACGCAAATGATGTTGTATTTATCATGCATGAGGGTTTAAGTTAACCCCCGATGCCTCCACCCCATCGTGCTCTAATACCCAACTGTTGAACTTTTGGGGCCAGTTTTTCCAGCAGACCAGCACCCATTTTGTTTTACCCTTTTCTCTCTTTTGATCTGGAATCTCCTCCTCATGAAATACTTTGTCTTTACCCAACTGTACCTTCTGTAATTCCTTCTCATAAAAAGATCCCTCTATAAGCTCCCCGTCATAATATTTAAACTTGTAGACCGGCGGTATGCACGTAGACATTCGGTAACGGTGAACACCTCATCGCTGTAACCTTGCTCATATTTTTTGTCGAAAACACCCCTCAACTTGGATATACTGTATAAGTCCCCCACTATGAATTTAAAATATATTTTTTTCTTATGGCGAAGGGGGAACAAACCATACAGATTTTTAAAGACTTGGAAAGAGTTTTCAGAAAAGACCTCGTAGTGCTTCATCCGTATACTCTTATGGTAGCTGTTGTTGTACCCCTTTACTAAATCTTGAACTATATCGATATATCTATGCGTGTTGTGAGCTGTAAAATATCGCCACATCCGCTCCTTCAGAGTTCTGTTAAAGCGTTCAAAAACTGAAGCTTTCAAATCCGAGCCTGTAGCAAAATGTACTATATTGTGCTTCTTCATGAGTTTCTGAAAAGTATTATAAAAAAATATTTTCCGCCATCAGTCTGCACTTTCTTGGGGTCTCCTCCTTTCTTAGATAGAGTCAATGGCCCGGGTCACCTCTGCCCTGCTCTTATTTTTTAAGACCCTTACAAATGCTATTTTAGAGAAAATATCTATAACTGTTATCTATAACTGTTAGCATGTAGCGATTTCCATAATTTTTATCTGCAAGGGCCTGCATGTCACATAGATCCGCCTGAAATTGGGACAAGGGATGAGTAGAAAAAACTACGTTCCCGTTTTAAGCGCAATATTTTGTCACGAAAAGATACTCGACTATGCATATAATTGACAGCTTTGGAAAGAAAACACTCTGACGTTGTCTGTGAGTGCCCCATAACTGATGCTACAGGCGAAACCAAGATGAAACTTCAAACAGGAAATGAGCAAAATTTCTGAGGCGCTGTTTTCCATTGTCTCCTTATATGGCTGTGAATGCGACAGGAATGAGCTTACACTTTGCTGTTTCCCCAAGGTGTCGGCAGCATTGTGACGTATTTGTAGGCATATCATTGGAAGATTGACCATAAGAGACTACATTTACCAGGTGTCCGCCTGGTGTCCAGGTGCAACTATTTTTCCATTTGATAGAGAGGAGAAACCAGACTTCCACGAACGTTATATCATCGAAGAGATATGTGAAAAACACCTTGAGGATTGATTCTAAACAACGTTTGCCATGTTTCAGTCGATATTATGGAGTTAATTTGGAAAAAAGTTCGGCGTTTTGAAGACTGAAATTTCGTTTTTTTTTTGGTAGCCAAACGTGATGTACAAAACGGAGCGATTTCTAATACACAAAGAATCTTTTTGGAAAAACTGAACATTTGCTATCTAAGTGAGAGTCTCCTCATTGAAAACATCCAAAGTTCTTCAAAAGGTAAATGATTTTATTTGAAAGCTTTTCTTGTTTTTGTGAAAATGTTGCCCGCTCAATGCTACGCTAAATGCTACGCTAGCTATCAATACTGTTACACAAATGCTTGTTTTGCTATGGTTGAAAAGGATATTTTGAAAATCTGAGATGACAGTGTTGTTAACAAAAGGCTAAGCTTCAGAGCTAGCATATTTATTTCATTTCATTTGCGATTTTCATGAATAGTTAACGTTGCGTTATGGTAATGAGCTTGAGGCTATAAATAGGATCCCGGATCCGGGTTTGCTCGTCGCAACTGGTTAACCGGCTACCTGTTTCTTCGGCTATAGATCTCTGTAAACGCTCCTAAGACCCAGGGTTAGAGGGATTATAATAAATGTTTTTCAACATCTGCTCCGCCATCCTTCTTGCCCCTCTGAGGTACAATAACATTAATGAGCCACTTTCAAATAACGACAACATGTCGTTGTCACGAATACCACATGTTCGGGTGGTGCTCGGCGGTCGTCGTCGCCGGTCTACTAGCTGCCACCGATCCCTTTTTCCTTTTCGTTTGTTTTTGTCTAATTGTTTTCACCTGTTCCTTGTTGGGGTTTTGGGATGGGTGTTATTTAAGTTTGTTTAGCCCGCTGGTGTTTGTGCGGGCTTGTGGTTATTTTACGTTAGTGGTGTTTGTGTACTTTTGGGTTTTCGCTGTCCGGTATTTTGGTAACAGTGGTTTTGGGTTTGTTGCGCCTGTGTTTTGGGCTTCACCCATGTTTTTACCTGTTACTGTGCTTGAAGACATTAAGTGTTTTTTCCCGTCTACCTTCTGCTCTCTGCGTCTGACTCCATAGTAGAGAGAATTATTTATTTCAGCTTTTATTTCTTTCATCACATTCCTAGTGGGTCCGAAGTTTACATATACTCAATTAGTATTTAGTAGCATTGCTTTTAAACTGTTTAACTTGGGTTAAATGCTTTGGGTAGCCTTCCACGAGCTGGGTGAAGTTGGTGAATTTTGGCCCATTCCTCCTGACAGAGCTGGTGTAACTGAGTCAGGTTTGTAGGCCTCCTTGCTCACACACGCTTTTTCAGTTCTGCCCACAAATTTTCTATGGGATTGAGGTCAGGGCTTTGTGATGGCCACTTCAATACCTTTGTTGTCCTTAAGCCCCATTAAGACCCATTTGCAACCAAGCTGTTACTTCCTGACTGATGTCTTGAGGTTTTGCTTCAATATATCCACATAATTGTCCTGCCTCATGATGCCATCTATTTTGTGAAGTTCACCAGTCCCTCCTGCAGCAAAGCACACCCCACAACAAGATGCTGCCACCCCCGTGCTTCACGGTTGGGATGGTGTTCTTCGACTTGCAAGCCTCCCCTTTTTCCTCCAAACATAACGATGGTTATTATGGCCAAACAGTACTATTTTTGTTTTATCAGACCAGAGGACATTTATCCAAAAAGTACGATCTTTGTCCCCATGTGCAGTTGCAAACCGTAGTCTGGCTTTTTTATGGCGGTTTTGGAGCAGTGGCTTCTTCCTTGCTGAGAGGCCTTTCAGGTTATGTTGATATAGGACTCGTTTTACTGTGGATATAGATACTTTGTACCTGTTTCCTCCAGCATCTTCACAAGGTCCTTTGCTGTTGTTCTTTGATTGATTTGCACTTTTTGCACCAAAGTACGTTCATCTCTAGGAGACAGAACATGTCTCCTTCCTGAGCGGTATGACAGCTGCGTGGTCCCATGGTGATTATACTTGCGTACTATTGTTTGTACAGATGAACATGGTACCTACAGGCATTTGGAAATTGCTCCCAAGGATGAATCAGACTTGTGGAGGTCTACAATTTTAAGGTTTTAGATGATATATTTTGATTTTCCCATGATGTCGAGCAAAGAGGCACTGAGTTTGAAGGTAGGCCTTGAAATACAACTACAGGTACACCTCCAATTGACTCAAATTATGCCAATTGGCCTATCAGAAGCTTCTAAAGCCATTACATAATTTTCTGGAATTTTCCAAGCTGTTTAAAGTCAGTCAACTTAGTGTATGTAAACTTCTGACCCACTGGAATTCTGATACAGTGAATTATAAATGAAATAATCTGTCTGTAAACAATTGTTGGAAAAATTACTTATGTCATGCACTATAGTCTGTTAACAAGAAATGTTTTGAGTGGTTGAAAAACTAGTTTTAATGACTCCAACCTAAGCATATGTAAACTTCTAACTTCAACTGTGCCTTTAAAACCTCTTGAGCAAAATGTAGTCTTCTGCCTAAAAATACCCAAAAGTAATTATTTTTCATGATGTGGCCATAAACAATAACTAGTTATTCTGCATAGTTCTAAAAGCCTTTCTTTTTTTTTTTCTTTTTTAGTTCTAAAAACCTTTCTGGTAAAAAAAATAGTTATAAATTGCTGAGGTGTACTCACCTTTGAGGAAACAAGCTCAAGTATATAGTACTAACATTATGAAAACATAAATCATACGGTACTGTTTATCATTTCTTTCTTTATTCAACAAAAATGGGTCGTGAAATGACTGAAATGCTTTCTAAATATAGTAAAAATATAATTATAAACGACATACTATAAGATTTCACCTTTCTTATAAGTGTAAAATAAATGTTATCATATTTAGTAGAGTACAAATTTGGCCCTATTTCATATAACTGACGACAGAGCATTTTCTGCCAATGTCACACCCTGATCTGTTTCACCTGTCCTGTGCTTGTCTATACTCCCCTCCAGGTGTCACCCATTTCCCCCATTATCCCCTGTGTATTTCTACCTGTATTTTCTGTTTGTCTGTTGCCAGTTCGTCTTGTCTTGTCAAGTCTACCAGCTTTTTTCCCGAAACTCCTGTTTTCTAGTTTTCCCGGTTTTGACCATTCTGCCTGCCCTGACCCTGAGCCTGCCTGCCATCTGTAACTTTCGGACGCTGATCAGGATTAATAACTCCTGCCTTCCCTTGATTGTAGTTTGCCTACCTCCTGTTTTTGTAATAAACTTGTTACTTCGAACTGTCTGCATCTAGGTCTTATCCTGAGGTCTGATAGTATGAACTGGCCATGACTGTCTTTGTTGTCGTCTCCACCCCCCTCCAGGTGTCGCCCATCTTCCCCATTCTCCCGTGTACTTATACCTGTGTTTTCTGTTTGTCTGTTGCCAGTTTGTCTTGTTTGTCAAGCTTACCAACGTTCATCCTGTCAGCTTCTTTTTCCATGCCTCTCTTTTTCTCGTCCTCCTGGTTTTTAACCCTTGCCTGTCCTGCCCCACTCGAACCCTGAGCCTGCCTACCGTCTGGTACTTTTGCTCCACCTCTGGATTACTGAACTCTGCCTGTCCCTGACCCTGAATCTGCCTGCCTTGACCTGTCGTTTGCCTGCCCCTGGTGTTACAATAAACATTGTTACTTCACACGGTCTGCACTTGGGTCTTACCTTGATTCCTGATAGTATCTATTGATTAGCTTCACTTGTTCTCAATAAACACTTCTAATTAAAAGAGGACATGGGCAGACACACAAATACACAGCTAACATTAGACCTCTCCTTTGGTGAGAAGGTGCACTTGATACTGAATATAATTCCATTTGATGATTCCTTATCTCTCTATTAAGCTTGGCTACTTTCTCTCTCTCTCTCACCCTCTCTCTGTCTGTCTCTGTCTCTCTCCCTCCCCCCCTCGCTATTTGTCTCAGGCCTTTCTCTCTCCCTCTATCTCTCTCTTTCCTTTCTCTCTCACATCTCAGGACCATGCTCATAATACGTTTATACAACATGCTAAAACAGATGATGGTCTCTGTTCACTCACTCACTCAGACACACACACACACACACACACACACACACACACACACACACACACACACACACACACACTCTCTACTCCCTGTGGCCCCCTACCAGCCAAAGGGACTTACTTGTAAGCACTGTAAAGCTCTGGAAATGAACATCGATCTGTGTTTTATAGGAAACAGCAAAGTAGGTGGGCTTATTTAGCCGACTATCTACTGCTGATGGTTTGATTTCTCTCTCTCTCCATCTCTCTCTCTCTTTCTGTCTCTCTCCATCTCTCTCTCTCTCTTTCTCTCTCTCTCTCTCTCTCTCACTGTTTTTCTCTCGCTCTATTTTTCTCTCTACTCACTCACTCATTCACTCACTTAATCTATTTCTATCTGTTTGTCTGTTTCTCTCTTTTTCTCTCTAGGAAAGAAGGTTTCTTTGCAAACCATTCTCCAGGAGCCTAACAGAGGGGGACACCTAAAGACACACACACACACACACACACACACACACACACACACACACACACATATACACAAACAGCCTGACAGTCACACACAAAGTGAGTGAGCTTTTAGCTTCTGAATTGACAGAATAACATTTTAGAATGATAATTATATGGCACCCAGTATGTGTGCGTCATTCACAGCTTCAGCTAGTATGAAGTTTGCTGTCACTTGTAGCTTCTCGGGAAATGTATAAATTACACCGTGCTTCATTAAGTTTTATAGTTAGCTGGAGAGAAAAGTGTGAAAGGCATGGGTGTGTGTTTGTGTGTGTGTGTGTGTGTGTGTGTGTGTGCAGTACTGCATACTCACCTTGCCCTCTACCCCACGATACAAAGCAACACCACACATCACAATAACCAAAAACCTCACCACTTCTACAACCCATCTTCCCCAACTGTACAGACAGCCCCCCGACATACCATATCTCCTGAAACATCTCAACACTTTTTATAATTTTACAGAACTCAAATTCCACCCTAAGGCATGGCGGAGACCATCCCATTAAATAATAGTAAAGGGTCCCCCCACCTTTGACCCTGTTCCTCCTTGTTAGCCAAACAGCCATCTTTGACAGAGCAAACAGAAAATTCAACAACACAGTTTCACTCATGACACAGAACCGACACCCATGTCCGACTCCCGGTTCAACCCGTGCCAACCAGCTGTTAGTGCCAGGACTCCATGTAGAACCCTCCACTGGAGGTCCCCTGACCTCTTTGGTAGTGGGAGTTTATAGAGCCCCCTCCATCTAAAACCTACCAGACTCTCCACCCCAAATACCCCCTGCCACTGATTTGCCTTCACTCCTGTTAGGCTCCTCATGTTCCTTTCCTTAATGCAGAGGTTGTAGAGGGCTTTACCTCCCACCCCCTCAAACTCCCCCAGGCTCGTAGTGTTACAATATAACAAGTCCTCCGGATCCCATTGCCAGTCCCCAGTCTCTGCCGTCACCTGCAGTGGCAAAAACATTGGTGGTACCTCCCCCTTTGTTCGCTCAAACACCCCTCTTACCGACTCAGTGCCTCCTGGACCTCCTCCAGGAATCTCTCCAGCAGCCTAAGAGATGTTAGTCCTGTTTGTTGTGCCAGGATTTCCTGGGTTTTCCACCCCTCTTCTCCCAGCAGTCGCAGGTCACACAGCCTTAGTAAACCCGCTGCCATCAGTCGCCTCTGCAGTGTGGCCGACTGAACCGGTCTCAAAAGGATGGCTGGGATGTTGAAGATAGGCTTCTCCCACAGCCAAGGCTCGAAACCCCCTTCTCGTGTGGGCCTTAGCAGCTGCCAGGCCCTCAACATCGCAGAGTAAATATCTGAGAGACCTGCTGTCCTCAGAGGACACCATGCCCCTCATTTGTTGTGCGTGTTGTACTGATCTTACAAACTTTCCCCTTAGTCTCATTCAGGAACCTTGACAGAACCTCAGACTCACCTTCCCCCTCCTTTGACCACACCAGCTTCTCCCTTCCCACCTCCTTTCTTCTCCTCCTTTTTCATTTCTGCCTGACACCTTCCTCCACCCCCCCTAGCAGCTTACCCTTCCCCACTATACTCTCCTCATCCACTAGCATAACCTGACAAGGCCCAGGCTCATCTACACCACCATTCATAGCATGACTTCCCCCCCTGCTCCAAAATCATTAGCCCCTCTGCTGTTTGTCATCTGTTGCCCCGTACCTTCCGTATACTTCCAACTTTTCACGTGTCGAGATGTAAACCCATGTCTCACAGCCCTTTGTCTCCTGCTTCTGTAATAAACATTGTTAATTCAACACAGTCTGCATTTGGGTCTTACCTGAAACGTGATACACATAATAATACACACAGGCACAAACGACCTGAGAACACAGCAGGAAAGGGTGGCCACAGAACTCAAGGGAGTGATTGAAAAGCTTCTACTTTCCCCAACGCGAAGGTGGTTATCTCCACCCTGCTACCATACACAAGTATTTCCCGTGACTGTGCCTCAAAAACAAATGTTTACCTGGCCCACCACTCCACCCTGGACTTGAACAGCCTTTACGACCAGGTCCACCTATACAAGGCAGCAGAGCACACCTTTGCCAAGACCCTAAAGGACATCGTGCTCAACTGAAGCCCCAACACCTCACACAGGAGCAACAGATCAACAGACACCCCGCCCAGACGAGCGAGACACTCTCTCAGACCTGTGGAACCGGCCTCCCGGACCTACAGGGGCTTGCGAAAGTATTCAACCCCCCCACCCCCTTGGCATTTTTCCTTTTTTTCAAAGGGTTTTTCTTTTTCTTAAAATGTTTCCTATTTTGTTGCCTTACAACCTGGAATTAAAATTGATTTTTTTTTTTTTGGGGGGGGGGGGGTTGTATCATTTGATTTACACAACATGCCTACCACTTTGAAGATGCAAAACATTTTTATTGTGAAACAAACAAGAAATAAGACAAAAAAACTGAAAACTTGAGCATTCATAACTATTCACACCCCAAAATCATAGCGTTTTCCTTGATGGCCAAAAAGCTCAATTGTAGCCTCATTTGACTCCCAAATGCCTTTTGTCCAACACCAAGCGTGTTAGCTTATTTTTTTCTGTAAGCAATGGATTTTTTTCTGGCCACTCTTCTGTAAAGCCCAGCTCTGTGTAGTGTACGGCTTAAAGTGGCCCTATGAACAGATAGTCCAATCTCCGCTGTGGAGCTTTGCAGCTGTGGCACTTTGGGGCCTTTCAGAACAGGTGTATATATACTGAGACCTGTGACAGATCATGTTACACTTAGATCGCTCACATGTGGACTTCATTTAACTAATCATGTGATTTCTGAAGGTAATTGGTTGCACCAGATCTTATTTAGGGGCTTCATGGCAAAGGCGGTGAACACATATGCACGCACCACTTTTCCGTTTTATTTTTTTTTAAACAAGTACATTTTTTCATTTCACTTCACCAATTTGGACTATTTTGTATGTCCATTACATGAAATCCAAATAAAAATATATTTAAATTACTGGTTGTAATGCAACAAAATAGGAACAACTCCAAGGGGGATGAATACTTTTGCAAGGCACTGTGGGCTCAGGTTCTTGGTCTCTATGATTTTGGTTGGATAGGTTTCTCAATTTCTTTCTTATGTTTTTGAATTCTTCATCAAACCATTTGTCATTGTTTTAAGGCAACAAAATAGGAAAAATGCCAAGGCGGTTGAATACTTTCACAGGCCACTGTACGCCTTCACTATGGTGAATCACTAAAACAATACAGAAATACACTACGGAAAAAGAACGAACAGCACGTCAGAAATCCGCTCAATGAAATTGAATAATCCATAGACTCTAACCACTTCTTGAGGGTCTGCTATACAAATTGATGGAAAGTGGTGTTGGCGGGAAAAATAACATACGACATTATAAAATCTATGTACACAAAAAGGTGTGCGGTTAAAATTGCCAAAAACAACAACAAAAACATTCCCGCAGCGGTGAGACAGAGCTTAAGCCCCACCCTCTTCAACATATAAATCAACGAATTGGCGAGGACACTAGAACATTTGCAGCACCCGGCCTCACCCTACTAGAATCTGAAGTCAAATGTCTACTGTTTGCTGATGATCTGGTGCTTCTGTCCCCAACCAAGGAGGGCCTACAGCAGCACCTAGATCTTCTGCACAGATTCTGTCAGACCTGAGCCCTGACAGTAAGTCTCCCTCAGTAAGACAAAAAAGGTCCAGTTGACAGGACCACAAATACAAATTCCATCTAGACACCGTTGCCCTCTAACACCCATGGGAATGGAGAGGGGTTGAGTGGGGATGCCAAGCTCAGATGCCAGGGTAACGTCCATGAGACTCACATCAGCCCCCGGGTTGATGAGTACCTGGAGAGACTTGGACTGGTCACCCCACAGCAGGGTGGCATGGAGATGGGGGCGAGTAAAGGGATAAGAACAATTATCTTTAAGACCCCCCAGAGTACCCACTCCAACGAATGAGCTGGGTCACTTGAAGGGACAGGTAAGGTAAACACATAATGACTGACATTACCGCAATACAGACAACTGGGTGTTCAGTCTGCGTCAGCTCGGGAAGAGACAACTCGGCAGTCTTCAAAGGAACTTGGGTAAGCTTGGATCCTCTCAGGGACTTCTGGAGTTTCATCAGGTGCAAGGTGGGATCCTTGAATGAGCGATTGGGACCACAATCAGATCTCTTCTCCTTTCTACATTCCCGTAACAGTCCATCGATCCGGATGGTTAAGGCGATGATTGAGTCGAGATCAGTCGGTAGTTCACGGGCTGAAAGCTCGTCCTTTAATATGCCGATAATATGTGCAGGAATGTGTCGAACAGCGCTTCTGGATTCCAGGTACCCTCTGCAGCCAGCGTGCCAAACTCCACCGCATAGTCTGCCACACTGAGGGAGCCCTGCCGAAGCTGGAGTATTTTCCCGGGAAGCCTCTCTCTTGGACACCGGAGCCTCAAAAACCTTTTCTCACCTCCGCAACGAATACATCCAGACTGAGGCAGACGGTGGATTGTTGCTCCCACACCGTAGTGGCCCAGGCGAGTGCCCTCCCGAACATCAGCGTAATAATGTATGCTGTCATCGAGCGATCCAAGGGGAATGAAAAAGGCTGAAGCTAGAAAACGAGGGAGCACTGGGAGAGAAAGGCCCAGCAGGTTCTGGAATCTTCATCGTAGCACTCCGGGGGAGGTAAGCGGGGTTCCTGGGAAACTGGGGCGACGGCGCTGCTACCAGCCGGGTTACTGAGGGGCTGGAAGGTTACAGCCATGGTAGGCTGTCTAGTAGGCAACCCACGGAATTGCTACCGCAAAGCATCCAATGCTAGGTCGTGATGTTCGGCCACATCCTGGAACCCTTCCATCAGACCAGGAAGCATCTCCTCGTGTCTATCAATGAGGGCTACCAATGAGGGCTCCTTGGGAGGAGATGGCGTGGTGGAGCTGGTCCAAGTCTGCTAGGTCAGTCAAGGTCAGTTCGTACTATCAGGAATCAAGGTAAGACTCAAGTGCAGACTCTGAAGTAACAATTTTATTGAAACCACAGGGGCAGGCAAACGACAGGTCAAGGCAGACAGGGGTTGAAAATCCAGAGTAGAGGCCAAGGTACAGGTTGGCAGGCAGGTTCAGGGTCAGGTCAGGCAGAGGTCGGTAATCCACAGGTGGAGCAACGGTACAGGACAGCAGACAGGTTCAGGGACAGGCAGTGGTCAGGCGGACGAGTACAGGGTCAGGACAGGGAAAAGGTCAAAAAGCAGGAGGACAAGAGAAAGAGAGAATAGGGAGCTGAGACAAAATGCTAGTAGGCTTGACCAAACAAAACAATCTGGCAACAGACAGACAGAAAACATAGGTATAAATACACAGGGGATAATGGGAAAGATGGGCGACACCTGGAGGGGGTGGAAACAAGCACAAGGACAGGTGAAACAGATCAGGGCGTGACAGGAGGTCAAGATCTGTTGGTATCTGCACTGATGGCGCAAAAACCGTGACAGGGAGACATAGTGGAGTGGTAACATTTGGGTGAGGTTTTTTTCTCACCTGAGTAGCCTTGTTTTACTGCCAACAATAAAATCACACCATCTAGTGTTCAGAAAAATAACAACACAATGTCGAATACAAATAGCCTAGTCAAATAATTAACATCCAATCACATTAACCGTTACTCTCTCATGGGAATTCCACTAACGGTCTGTATGTAGCCAAACATAGCTGTTGCTCATGTTGGTATCTGTGCTGATGGTGCAAAAGCCATGACAGGGAGACATAGTTGAGTGGTAACGCACGTGCCAGCAGTTGCTCCAGACGCCACTTGGGTACAAGTACAACATACAGAAATGCGCTGGTTATCAAGGGGCAAAGTATTGACATGGTTTTTTTTAATTGATTGATGAGCTTAAAGTTTTTGTTACTGACCATTATTTTCACTTGTCTGACCGCTTGCATGATGATGAGTTTCTCACATGACTGGCCTATCTGGGTGATGTTTTTTCTTGCCTGAATATAGGATTACAGGGATTCACCGCAACTATATTCAATGTGCGGGACAAAATTGAGGCTATGATTAAGAAGTTGGAGCTCTTCTCCGTCTGCATTAACTTCTTGAGTGTAGGGGGCAGGATTTTCGATTTTGGCTAAAAAACATACCCATTTGAAACAGCCTATTTCTCAGGCCCAGAAACTAGAATATGCATATAATTGTCGGATTAGGATAGAAAACACTCAAAAGTTTCCAAAACTGTCAAAATATTGTCTGTGAGTATAACAGAACTGATATTGCAGGCGAAAACCTGAGGAGGAAAATCAAACCAGGAAGTGCTGTTTTTCCTGAAAGCTCTGTGTTCCATTGGATGCCTTGCCTCGATTTAAAGGGATATCAACCAGATTCCTTTTCATATGGCTTCCTCAAGGTGTCAACAGTCTTTAGACATAGTTTCAGGCTTTTAGTTTGAAAAATGAGCGAGAAAGATCACATCGCGTCAGTGGATAGCTGGGTGTTCGCAGAGTTTTGCTTGCGCAACAGAGTGGGGCAGCCATTGTCTCTCCCTCTCCTATTGAAAAAGTGACAGTCCCGGTTGATATATTATCGATTATATATTTTAAAAACAACCTGAGGATTGATTATAAAATACGTTTGATGTTTCTGTGGACATTACGGATACTATTTGGAATTTTCGTCTGCAATGTCGTGACCGCTCGAGCCTGTGGATTTCTGAACATAACGCGCCAAACAAATGGAGGTATTTTGGATATAAAATAATCTTTATGGAACAAAAGGAACATTTATTGTGTAACTAGGAGTCTTGTGAGTGCAAACATCTGAAGATCATCAATTTAATATATTGCTTTTCTGACTTTCGTGACCAATCTACTTGGCTGCTAGTGTTTGTAATATTTTGTCTACTGAGAGAGATGTTCTTACATAAACGCTTGTTATGCTTTCGCCGATAAGCTGTATTGAAATCTGACACACCAGGTGGATTAATTAACAACAATCTAAGCTCTGTTTTGCTATATTGCACTTGGGATTTCATGAAAATTAAATATTTTTAGTAATTTAATTTGAATTTGGCGCGCTGCAATTCAGCGGGTGTTGATGAAAATTATCCCGCTAAAGGGATCAAGAAGTTTTAACAAGGACAACACACAGGTCTTTACATCATTATATGATTTTTTTGTGTGCAAATGACCTCAAGCTTACAGACAATGTTAAATGTGATATTGCGACGCACCTGAGTGAGTTGCGTACGCAATTACGTAGGTACTTTCCCGAAAAGGATGACACAAGCAACTGGATTCATTATCCCTTTCATGCCCTGCCTCCAGTCTATTTAGCGATATTTGAACAAGAGAGCCTCATCGAAATTGCAACAAGCGGTTTAGTGAAAATGTAATTTAATCAGAAGCTACTGACAGATTTCTGGATTGGGCTGCGCTCAGAGTATCCTGCCTTGGCAAATCACACTGTTAAGACACTGATGCCCTTTGCAACCACATACCTATGTGAGAGTGGATTCTCGGCCCTCACTTGTATGAAAACTAAATGCAGGCACACATCACAGACTGAGAGTCTCTCCAATACAACCCAACAGTGCATAGTTATGTGCATCCTTTCAAGTACACCCTTCTCATTAACCTGTGGTGAGTTATTCACATTTTTCAAAGAACAAATAAGGTTTTATATGTAAGATGGTTAAATAAAGAGCAAAATAATTGATTATTAATATTATTTGTGCCCTGGTCCTATAAGAACTCTTTGTCACTCCCACGAGCCGGGTTGTGACAAAAACTCACACTCATTATTATATTTAATAAATGTATAATACCGTGTGTGTGTGGCAGGCTTACAATGATGGAAAAAAACAAAATTTGAGAGTGCGGTGACCTTGGTGCTAGAGGGGGTACGCAGCTGGAGGTTGAATGTTTGAAGGTGTACGGGACTATAAAAAGTTTGGGAACCACTGCCCTAGAGCACACAAAAAACGATACATACCTTGGCCTGAACATCAGCGCCACAGGTAACTTCCACAAAGCAGTGAACGATCTGAGAGGCAAGGCAAGAAGGGCATTCTATGCCATCAAAAGGAACATAAAATTCGACATACCAACTAGGATCTGGCTAAAAATACCTGAATCAGTTATAGAACCGATTTCCCTTTATGATTGTGAGGTCTGGGATCCGCTCACCAACCAAGAATTCACAAAATGGGACAAACACCAAATTGAGACTGCATGCAGAATACTGCAAAAAATATCCTGTGCCTAAACGTAAAATACCAAATAATGCATGCAGAGCAGAATTAGGCCGATACCCGCTAATTATAAAAATCCAGAAAAGAGCTGTTAAATTCTACAAGCACCTAAAACGAAGAGATTCTCAAACCTTCCATAACAAAGCCATCACCTACAGAGAGATGAACCTGGAGAAGAGCCCCCCTAAGCAAGCTGGTCCTGGGGATCTAATCACAAACACAAACAGACCCCACAGAGCCCCAGGTCAGCAACACAATTAGACCCAACCAAATCATGAGAAAACAAAAAGATATTTACTTAACACATGGGAAAGAATTAACAAAAAAAACTGAGCAAACTAGAATGCTATTTGTCCCTAAACAGAGAGTACACAGTGGCAGAATACCTGACCACTGTGACTGACCCAAACTTAAGGAAATCTTTGTAATGTAACAGTCAGCCCATTGCCAGAGCTGAATACACATCTATCTATACATTGTCCCGGAAGTATGACAATTTGTTTGAAAATACTTGGAATAATAAAAGGGGGAAATGATTAAAACAGGCAATGTCTAAACACTAACGGCTACATATAGTAGAAATGACTGGATAGATATAGAGAAATAATTTGTATGAATTTGACTCTCTTTTGAAAAGTTGTACTGAGCATTCACTGGCAGTAAAAAATACATTTGGTATACCAACTCCTCTGATATAATGATTATTTTGTGTTTAATGTTTATAATGTTTGATTGTGATTCAGAATCACGAGATCAGCGTTTGTTTTCTTAATTTGATTCGAAATTCGAAATTCAGTGTTGCACTGTATTTTGTTCATAGTTTAGGCCTACATTTTACTGACGATAAAATGAAGATAAACATGATTAGGCATTGCGCATGTATGGCAAGTACTCTGATCAGGCAGGCAGCAGGTAGTCTAGCGATTAAGAGCGTTTGGCCAGTAACCAAAATGTGTCTGCTAAATTAAGTAAATGTAATGCAAATGCTCCTAAAAAATGTAAAAGTCAGTGCATACTCTCCACCCCCCTCTCTATCTGTCGTTCATGCATGGCTATAATTTTGATAGACACAGCTCACATTAACAGCAGAAAAATGGAAACATAATCTACATAGGTGGCCAAATTTAATAATGTATAATAAAGCTTGATGCAGATAGATAGATGGATAGATAGATAGATAGATAGATAGATAGATAGATAGATCTTTATTTCAGAAGAAATATTCCCGAAGAGCTATTTATGTAAAATGACACCTGCGAGTGTGGGTGCACTGTACCTTACCCTACTTGCTCGATCTCCCACTGCGCGCATGTCATTCCCGCCTATCCACCATAGCGAGGGCGCCCTCTCGCTCTCCTGCTCTAGTTTCGCTCTCTCTCCTGCTCCGGTTTCCCGGTGAATGATAGCCTATCAACCGAGCGGTTTGCCTGTTCCGTACAGAGCAAGAGACCACGCTTGAAAAGAGAGGCGCATCTTCAAATCGCACTACTGGGCTACAGAAACGACAGCCAGAGCACATTGGAACCAGGGGGTAGATTACCAACGGCAACACATTTTTTAAGTTTCACCTGTGGCGGGAGCACATTGAAAGCACAACCTAAGGACTGTTTATTCAACTTGAACGGATTTAGCGAACATAAGTGACTACACTGCCCGGCGGATGATAAGCGTTCGGGACCGGGGTTGTTGTTTTCGCGGGGAGTCAGGTTAACATTACCAGAGCAAGGTGAGTGAGAGTGAGAGTGAAAGTTTCAGAGGGTATTGATGAATTAGCATATCATGTCCACTAGAATATACAACCATGGGTATAAGAAGATGCAGTAATGTATGTCATTGTTAACATAATGGTTAATAAGAGCCTTACAGTTTAGGAATTGTTGCATTTTTACAACGTTGGGTCAGTGAGCTTGTTGGTCATTACAATGCGGTGAATCACAGCAGCCTATGACAGTGTTGTTGGCTGTCTTGGCTCCGTTCTTCAGTTGTACAGCAGGTGTCTGTATGAAGAGCTGTGGACTATTTTCGGTTGAAATTAATATATAGTTTGGCATGACAGGTAGCATGGTGGCAGCCGATCTAGAAGCGAGAGAGTGACGATGGACTCTCCAGTTTGAACCGACTCTCGCTGTTGCTCTCGAAGTGGAATGAACTTGCCCATTGATTTTATGTCAGATCTTGCATGGTTGAAGTCAGTGATGTAGAGGGTAGGCTATACTAGGCACTTTTAAACTCATATAGCCTAACGATATTTGTAATGTGTTTTAGGGTTTACCCACCTATTAGTGTGAATTGAACGGGCTGATTGCTCCACATTCACTATTAGCTGATTTAGATCAAATGTCCATCGGCATGGCTAACTAGCCTGTGATGACGCGTTGATCTGATGGTCCATTTAAACCTGGTACAGTTTTTTTCAGACCAACCTTTACCTGTTTATGCTTTTTTCGTTGATTCGAAAGGCATCGGTGTCTTAGTATGTGTCCAGTTGCAGTTGGAACTCCAAAAACCAAATAATAATCAGAAGAATATTACATTTTGTGTTTCCCGTTTCCATTTTGGCAACCACCAATCAAAATCCAACACTGCAAAATGTTGCTGGCTGTGTTCTGCATTCAGGTTGTGCTCTAATCCAGTGGTGTCCAACCTTTTTTGAACTGTGGTATACCTGAGAACAATTCTTGCTGCAGACGTAAAATGTCACTATTCATTTATTTAGTGATAATGACATTTACCTAATCTGATCCATGCTTTTTAAAATAGATTAAATAGGGTTAATTTGAACTAT
This sequence comes from Oncorhynchus clarkii lewisi, assembly GCF_045791955.1. NCBI lineage: Eukaryota > Metazoa > Chordata > Actinopteri > Salmoniformes > Salmonidae > Oncorhynchus > Oncorhynchus clarkii. Next base: position 25,605,264 of record NC_092169.1, read on the forward strand.
TATCTTAGTTTCATAGTTCCTTACTCATGATTATTGATTTGTGTGTACCCCTTTAAGAGAGTCCTGCAAACTGCGCCAGAGAGAAACTAAATGTAGTTCTGGTAAAATACGTCTTAGTTTTGAAAGGTTTGAGATAGAGACTAGCGGTAATTCTGCATTGTAAAAGCCACGCTCCGTTTGTTTCTATGGCATATGCTGTGGTACAGCTAAGCCTAATCAGACTTGCCTGTGCTAATGATTCTCACAGGCGAAGTAAAATTATACAAATGACTTGGTTGGTGATGCATGCCCCTCAAATTATACAGCCTGAGCACACTGGATTTGAAACAACGACACATATGTATCCATGTGCCTGCATTCAATGTACTATCTGAGCAACACTGGTGCTCTCAATCAAAATTCCATCTGCATTCCACAGGTCATGCTTATAAACACAGCAAAAAAAGAAATGTCCTCTCACTGTCAACTGAGTTTATTTTCAGCATATTTAACATGTGTAAATATGTGTATGAACATAACAAGATTCAACAACTGAGACATAAACTGAACAAGTTACACAAACATGTAACTAACAGAAATGAAATAATGTGTCCCTGAGCAAAGGGGGGGTTAACAGTCTGTATCTGGTGTGGCCACCAGCTGCATTAAGTACTGCAGTGCATCTCCTCCTCATGGACTACCAGATTTGCCTGTTCTTGCTACGGGATGTTACCCCACTCTTCCCCCAAGGCACCTGCAAGTTCCCGGACATTTCTGGGGGGAATTGCCCTAGCCCTCACCCTCCGATCCAACAGGTCCCAGATGTGCTCAATGGGATTCAGATCCGGGCTCTTCGCTGGCCATGGCAGAACACTGACATTCCTGACTTGCAGGAAATCACGCACAGATCGAGCAGTATGGCTGGTGGCATTGTCATGCTGGCGGGTGATGTCTGGATGAGCCTGCAGGAAGGGTACCACATGAGGGAGGAGGATGTCTTCCCTGTAACGCACAGCGTTGAGATTGCCTGCAATGACAACAAGCTCAGTCCGATGATGCTGTGACACACCGCCCCAGACCAAGACGCCCCTCCACCTCCAAATCGATCCCGCTCCAGAGTACAGGCCTCGGTGTAACGCTCATTCCTTCGACGATAAACACGAATCCGACCATCACCCCCGATGAGACAAAACCGCGACTCATCAGTGAAGAGCATTTTTTGCCAGTCCTGTCTGGTCCAGCGACGGTGGGTTTGTGCCCACAGGCGACGTTGTTGCCGGTGATGTCTTGTGAGGACCTGCCTTTACAACAGGCCTACAAGCCCTCAGTCCAGCCTCTCTCAGCCTATTCTGGACAGTCTGAGCACTGATGGAGGGATTGTGCTTCCCTGGTGTAACTTGGTTAGTTGTTGTTGCCATCCTGTACCTGTCCCGCAGGTGTGATGTTCGGATGTACCGATCCTGTGCAGGTGTTGTTACACGTGGTCTGCCACTGCAAGGACGTTCAGCTGTCCGTCCTGTCGCCCTGTAGTGCTGTCTTAGACTTCTCACAGTACGGACATTGCAATTTATTGCCCTGGCCACATCTGCAGTCCTCATGCCTCCTTGCAGCATGCCTAAGGCACGTTCACACAGATGGGCAGGGACCCTGGGCATCTTTCTTTTGGTGTTTTTCAGAGTCAGTAGAAAGGCCTCTTTAGTGTCCTAAGTTTTCATAATTGTGACCTTAATTGCCTACCGTCTGTAAGCTGTTAGTGTCTTAACGACCGTTCCACAGGTGCGTGTTCATTAATTGTTTATGGTTCATTGAACAATCATGGGAAACAGTGTTTAAACCCTTTACAATGTAGATCTGTTAAGTTATTTGGATTTTTGCGAATTATCTTTGAAAGACAGGGTCCTGAAAAAGGGACGTTTCATTTTTTGCTGAGTTTATATGAATGTCAAAAAAAGGATCACAATTAGTAAAAGTTTCACGGTACACCGTTTCAGTTTCTCACGGCACACCGGTTGAAAACCACTGCTCTAACTAGTAATGTAATACACATTTCCAGTTTCCATGAGGTTTTTGAGTTGTCTTAGTTTCAACAGCGCCAGGGCCGGTCGCCAGAACGAATCAGTTGGACAGGCATTTGATAGATCCATAGGGCTCATCCATAGGGGTCATGTGTTTTTCACTGGACCTACTATGTGTGCACACTAGAACCACTGGGACTAAACTACAACATTCTAACAGTGTAATTCATACATTTCATATATGATATATCATAAATTATTTGATTGTGTTTATGAAGGTCTTAGGTAATAGTATAATGAACAAAAATATAAACACATCAAATCAAATGTATTTATAAAGGCATTCTTACATCAGCTGATATCTCAAAGTGCTGTACAGAAACCCAGCCTAAAACCCCAAACAGCAAGCAATGCAGGTGTAGAAGCACGGTGGCTAGGAAAAACTAGGAAAACCAAGAAAGGCCAGAACCAGTAAGAAACCTAGAGAGGAACCAGGCTATGAGGGGTGTACAGTTCTCTTCTGGCTGTGCCGGGTGGAGATTATAACAGAACATGGCCAAGATGTTCAAATGTTCATAGAGAGAGAGAGAAAGACAGAAAGAAAGAGAGAAAGGGAGAGAGAATTAGAGAGAGCATAGGTTTGTACGGCAGGACCAAATCGAAAGATAGGTAGGAGCAAGCCCATGTAATGCTTTGTAGGTTAGCAGTAAAATCTTGAAATCAGCCCCTGCCTTAACAGGAAGCCAGTTTAGAGAGGTTAGCACTGGAGTAATATGATCAAATGTTTTGGTTCTAGTCAGGATTCTAGCAGCCATGTTTAGCACTAACTGAAGTTTATTTAGTGCTCTATCTGGGTAGCCGGAAAGTAGAGCATTGCAGTAGTCTAACTTAGAAGTGACAAAAGCATTGATTAATTTTTCTGCATCATTTTTGGACAGAAAGTTTCAGATATTTGCAATGTTACGTAGATGGAAAAAAGCTATTCCTTGAAACAGCATTGATATGTTTGTCAAAAGAGAGATCAGGGTCCAGAGTAACGCCGAGATCCTTCACAGTTTCATTTGAGACGACTGTACAACCATCAAGATTAATTGTCAGATTCAGCAGAAGATCTCTTTGTTTCTCGGGACCTAGAACAAGCATCTCTGTTTTGTCCGAGTTTAAAAGTAGAACATTTGCAGCCATCCACTTCCTTATGTCTGAAACACATGCTTCCAGCGAGGGGAATTTCGGGGCTTCACCATGTTTCATCGAATACATGCTGTGTGTCATCCGCATAGCAGTGAAAGTTAACATTATGTTTCCGAATGACATCACCAAGAGGTAACATATATAGTGAAAACAATAGTTGTCCTAAAACGGAACCTTGTGGAACACCGAAATGTACAGTTGATTTGTCAGAGGACAAACCATCCACAGAGACAAACTGATATCTTTCTAACAGATAAGCTCTAAACCAATCCAGAACTTGTCCATGTAGACCAATTTGGGTTTCCAATCCCTCCAAAAGAGTGTGGTAATCGATGGTATCAAAATCAGGACTAAGGTCTAGGAGCACGAGGACAGATGCAGAGCCTCGGTCTGACACCATTAAAAGGTAATTTACCACCTTCACAAGTGTAGTCTCAGTGCAATGATGGGGTCTAAAACCAGACTGAAGCGTTTCCTATACATTGTTTGTCTTCAGGAAAGCAGTGAGTTGCTACGCAACAGCTTTTTCAAAAATTTTGAGAGGAATGGGAGATTCGATATAGGCCGATAGTTTTTTATATTTTCTGTGACAAGGTTTGGCTTTTTCAAGAGAGGCTTTATTACTGCCACTTTTAGTGAGTTTGGGACACATCCGGTGGATAGAGGGCCGTTTATTATATGCAACATAGGAGGGCCAAGCACAGAAAGCAGCTCTTTCAGTAGTTTAGTTGAAATAGTGTCCTGTATGCAGCTTGAAGGTTTAGAGGCCATGATTATTTTCATCATTGTGTCAAGAGATATAATACTAAAACACTTGAGTGTCTCCCTTGATCCTAGGTCCTGGCAGAGTTGTGCAGACTCGGGACAGCTGAGCTTTGGAGGAAAACGCAGATTTAAAGAGAAGTCCGTAATTTGCTTTCTAATGATCATGATCTTTTCCTCAAAGAAGTTCATGAATTTATCACTGCTTTTTAGTTAGCTTTGCGACAGTATCAAAAATACATTTTGGATTGTTCTTATCTTCCTTAATTAAGTTGGAAAAATAGGATGATTGAGCAGCAGTGAGGGCTCTTCGATACTGCACGGTACTCTCTTTCCAAGCTAGTCGGAAGACTTCCAGTTTGGTGTGGCGCCATTTCCGTTCCAATTTTCTGGAAGCTTGCTTCAGAGCTCGGGTATTTTCTGTATACCAGGGAGCTAGTTTCTTATGACAAATGTTTTTTGTTTTTAGGGGTTCGACTGCATCTAGGGTATTGCGCAAGGTTAAATTGAGTTCCTCAGTTTGGTGGTTAACTGATTTTTGTTCTCTGACATCCTTGGGTAGGCGGAGGGAGTCTGGAAGGGAATCTAGGAATCTTTGGGTTGTCTGAGAATTTATAGCACGACTTTTGATGATCCATGGTTGGGGTCTGAGCAGATTATTTGTGATTGCAAACGTAATAAAATGAGGGTCCTTAGTCCAGGATTATGCAGAAAAACATTAAGATCCACAACATTTATTCCACGGGACAAAACTAGGTCCAGAGTATGACTGTGGCAGTGAGTAGATCCAGAGACATGTTGGACTAAACCCACTAAGTCGATGATGGCTCCGAAAGCCTTTTGGAGTGGGTCTGTAGACTTTTCCACGTGAATATTAAAGTCACCAAAAATTAGAATATTATCTGCCATGACTACAAGGTCCGATAGGAATTCAGGGAACTCAGTGAGGAACGCTGTATATGGCCCAGGAGGCCTGTAAATGGTAGTTATAAAAAGTGATTGAGTAGGCTGCATAGATTTCATGACTAGAAGCTCAAAAGACGAAAACGTCGTTCTTTTTGTAAATTGAAATTTGCTATCATAAATGTTAGTAACACTAACACTAACACCCTTTGCGGGATGAGTGGGGCATATGGTCACTAGTGTAACCAGGAGGTGAGGCCTCATTTAACACAGTAAATTCATCAGGCTTAAGCCATGTTTCAGTCAGGCCAATCACATCAAGATTATGATCAGTGATTAGTTTATTGACTATAACTGCCTTGGAAGTGAGGGATCTAACATTACGTATCCCTATTTTGAGATGTGAGGTATCACAATCTCTTTCAATAATGGCAGGGATGGAGGAGGTCTTTATTCCAGTGAGATTGCTAAGGCGAACACCGCCATGTTTAGTTTTGCCCAACCTAGGTCGGGGCACAGACACGGTCTCAATGGGGATAGCTGAGCTGACTACACTTACTGTGCTAGTGGCAGACTCCACTAAGCTGGCAGGCTGGCTAACAGCCTGCTGCCTGGCCTGCACCCTAACTCATTGTGGAGCTAGGGGAGTTAGAGCCCTGTCTGCGTTCGTAGATAAGATGAGAGAACCCCTCCAGCTAGAATGGAGTCCGTCACTCCTCAGCAGGCCAGGCTTGGTCCTGTTTGTGTGTGAGTCCCAGAAAGATGGACAATTATCTACAAGTTCTATCTTTTGGGAGGGGCAGAAAACAGTTTTCAACCAGCGATTGAGTTGTGAGACTGCTGTAGAGCTCAGCACTCCCCCTAACTGGGAGGGGGCCAGAGACAATTACTCGATGCCGACACATCTTTCTAGCTGATTTACACGCTGAAGCTATGTTGTGCTTGGTGACCTCTGACTGTTTCATCCTAACCTCGTTGGTGCCGACGTGGATAACAATATCCCTATATTCTCTACACTCGCCAGTTTTAGCTTTAGCCAGCACCATCTTCAGATTAGCCTTAACGTCGGTAGCCCTGCCCCCTGGAAACAGTGTATGATCGCGAGATGATTTGTTTTAAATCTAATACTGCGGGTAATGGAGTTGTCAACGACTAGGGTTTTCAATTTGTCAGAGCTTTAAGTGGTCTTTTATTGTCCCAGCACAAGGTGCACCTGAGTAATGATCATGCTGTTTAATCAGCTTCTTGATATGCCACACCTGTCAGGTGGATGGATTATCTTGGCAAATGAGAAATACTCACCAACAGGGAAGTAAACACATTTGTGCACAACATTTGAGAGAAATAAGTGTTTTGTGCTTATGGACATTTTCTGGGATAATTTCATCTCATGAAACATGTGACCCACAATTTACATGTTGCGTTTATATTTTTGTTAGAATAGGAAAAATATATTTTTCAAATATCACAAAAGCATTTTCATTAGTTTGTGTTTAACTGTAAATAATTCAAGTGTTCAATCAATTGCATTAGTGGAGTGCCTTTGTTTTAACTATAAAATAGAGAACATACAGTGCCTTGCGAAAGTATTCGGCCCCCTTGAACTTTGCGACCTTTTGCCACATTTCAGGCTTCAAACATAAAGATATAAAACTGTATTTTTTTGTGAAGAATCAACAACAAGTGGGACACAATCATGAAGTGGAATGACATTTATTGGATATTTCAACCTTTTTTAACAAATCAAAAACTGAAAAATTGGGCGTGCAAAATTATTCAGCCCCCTTAAGTTAATACTTTGTAGCGCCACCTTTTGCTGCGATTACAGCTGTAAGTCGCTTGGGGTATGTCTCTATCAGTTTTGCACATCGAGAGACTGACATTTTTTCCCATTCCTCCTTGCAAAACAGCTTGAGCTCAGTGAGGTTGGATGGAGAGCATTTGTGAACAGCAGTTTTCAGTTCTTTCCACAGATTCTCGATTGGATTCAGGTCTGGACTTTGACTTGGCCATTCTAACACCTGGATACGTTTATTTTTGAACCATTCCATTGTAGATTTTGCTTTATGTTTTGGATCATTGTCTTGTTGGAAGACAAATCTCCGTCAAGGGGGCCGAATACTTTCGCAAGGCACTGTATCTGTTGGAATGCAGGAACAGCTTCTTTTCATAACAAAATAAAACAAATACCCCAACCACCAAGACGCACGGTCTGCAAGATGTGCGGTCAAAGGATGAAAACATCTGTGGCCTGTAGTGTGCTTGATAAATAGTGAAAATCAGCACAACAGCGCCTTCAAATATCTGGAGAAGAGGGGAGCAGGCCCTACTGCCGGGAGGAGGGGCAACGGGGGAAAACCATTAAAGAAATGTGACTCACCACCTGGATTCGGTCTTATGTAGCAAAATTTGAAATATATATATATATTTTTTACGTTGGATAAAAGTAGAGACTCAGAGCTACAAAATGGAATATCATACACAGCATTTTTGAGGAACAATGGGAACATTTTTCTACTTTGAAAGTTGATACACTTTTAAACTCACTTTTGAGAAAAGGGCCTTTGAATGTTTCGGTACCTGCTCTCCTTTGTCTACACCATTCAGCATTGTTCACACTGTTGAGCCAGCCCCACCCATGTCTTTAAGGATTCACAGGTGATGTCATGTGCTAAACAGTGAGTAGTGTAGTAAAGTTTAAGACTAAAAGTGGTAGTAGCCTACAATAACAAAAAAAATCCAAGTAAACATAATTTTTTAGGAATATTAGATGGCGTTTACCCAGACACACTTGTCTAAATTGGTGGGTCATGTGAAGTAAATGCTTCCAACCCCAGCCACATACATCCATTGGTGGGAAAAGTACTAGATTGTCATACTTGAGTAAAAGTATAAATAATTTCAAATTCCTTATATTAAGCAAACAAGACGGCACAATTGTGTTATTTTTATTGACGGAGAGCCAGGGGCACACTCCAACACTCAGATATGTATTTAGTGAGTCTGCCAGATCAGAGGCAGTAGGGATGACCAGGGATGTTCTCTTGATAAGTATGTGAATTGGACATTTGGACAAAATGTAACGAGTACGAGTTAAAAAGTACATTATTTTTGTTGCAAATGTAGTGAATTAAAAGTTGCCAAAAATAAAAATAGTAATGTACAGATACGACAGAAAACTACTTAAGTATTTTTACCACTGCCCAAATGCCTGCATTTGTACCACTGCCCAAATGCCTTTAAACCAGTACATTAGCATACTTTATATACACTGTTACACATGCACTTATCACAAAGTATTCCATACATAAGTTAAGGCCATGCAACCTGAGTTTTTTGTTGTTGCACATGTACAGTACATAAACAGATCATGGGACACTTGATACAGTTGATATTGTTGTGCTATGTCACAAAATCATGTTACGACCACACATCAATATTCGTTTTATGTATCAATATTTTGCTAAGTCTAGCTAAGTGGATGGCCTCAACAGAAGGTGTAAATGGTACAGCCAAATGGTTACTTGCATAGTAGCAATATCAGAAATAGTGTCAGTATAAATAAAATATACAGTATGTACAAGAACAATATCAATAATGATATCAGTGATATACGAGGTAGTTATATGCATACAATCAGGGGTAAAGTGGCTGAGCAGCAGGATAAACAATAATAGTAGCATCAACATATGTGTTAGGAGAGTAATGTGAATAGAGACACTGCAGACAGTGCTGATGACTGGTCCGTTCAAACCACTCATGAACAAGGGAATCTATATTCAGAGAGCCTGTTTCTGTCCTGCCCTTGATTTTGGTGCAGGGCATGTGATGTCTATAGCCTCTTAGTCGCAAAATTCCTGATCTTGTCAAAAATATAGTTTGTCCAGCTGTGTCCAGTCCAGTTGGTGCTTTTACAGGCAGACCATCTATGGGAGGAAGGATGTCAGCGTTGCGCAGCTGCTGAAACCTGGTCCTGGCAGTCCAAACGCTCCTTGGCGACAACACCAGCCTCCAGAGCATCGAAGCTGTAAAACAGGGAATAACTACAAAAAAAATCAAGACGTTACAACCCTGCACAACATCAATTCACCTCCCAAGTTTAGATAAGAAAAACCTCATACACTGGAAATCATTTTTTACCTGAAGTGCTGGTTGGTACTGCTTGATCTGTAGCAGCGGCCTGAAGTACGGAGTCAGGGGTTGTTGCCAGCCATAGCTTTCCACCAGCACCATACCATCCTCCAGTCCAACCAGCTGTTTGATGTTGACCTCTGTCACAGTGCTGTCCTTCACAACACCAGCAATCTCAGACAAAGTGTTCACTCTGGTCTTTCTGAAGTGCTGCTTAATGAGGCCGAAGCACCAGTCGGGGGCAAACTTGGTGTGGCCTGTGATCAAGAAGTGAAGGTCCAGATTGTGGTGGAGCTTAAGCATGGTCCACCAGACACAATACCAGAGCACAAACATGTGCTTGTTTTGGCCCCTGCAGTTATCACAATTCAGGTCCACATGTGTTTTCCCTACTCCGTAGTTGGTGAAGAAATGGTGCATGTAGTTGATGACTGCGCTGCTGCCTTTGCTTGCTATCTCTCTTTTTGATGACTGTATGACTGGTGGATTAGAGTCGGGCGTGTTCTACTGGTTAATGCTGAAAGACAAATTCCAGATACAAATATTTTAGCATTATTACACAATAGATGCGAAATGCCATTCTGAGAACATCACTACACACAGTTCATACAGGTAATGTTAGGTACTGTAGCTAGCCAACCATCTAACGTCAGCTGGCTAGCAAACAGCAAGCTTTAACTAGCAATACAAACCGATTGTCATAGCTAGCTAAAGTTAACCAATTGGTTCAATGTTAGCTAGCTAACATAAGTATCCATGCGAAATGGCGTTCTGAGAAAACATCACTAACGTTACACACACGTCATACACATAAGTTAATGTTAGCTAGCAAGCCAGCCACCTAACCTCAGCTAACTTTAACTACAGTTACGTAAACTCACCCCATTCCGTACAAATGTGCGTAACTGCGAACTTTCAAAGAAAGGCTACAAAGAAAACTAATGGGACTGTGTTGACTGTGTTGACTTCAAAATCGGGGGTGTGAACTAGGTTTCTATTCAAGTGTTGATCGACATGGTAATGGCTCTATAGTATTGGAGAAAACGTTACATCGGGACATGTCATGTCGTAACATACAGCACGCATAAAGCAACTATTTCTGTCTTACAATCTCTCTCCACCAGGTGTAGCACTTCTCTCATCCTTTAAAAACAAGAAATGGACAGTGACGGGGGTAAAAACGGGGGGGAAACCTAGTCATTTTTTTGCGTCATCATTGCATGCGATCATCATCTCAAAGCCGCTGTTTACTTCTAAGATCACTTTAGCACCGCCCTAAAAACCTGATTCAAATTCGATACAAACCTTCAAATAGGTCTGTAATGACACATTATATAAACTCTTTATAGTGTTTTATTTACATTTTAGAGGCGATAAGGTGATAAGTTGGACAGATCGAGTGAAAAAAAGCAATTTTCCCACACGACATCTCTCCTTCTCACTATCACGCATTAGTTTCGCTTCCCCTCCCGCCATTTTTAAAAAGACCCGATGGGGTTCATTGCCTGCTTTAATTATGCAGAAACGGGCATTGTTAAGGTCATGTAATTGATTTTGTTGGAAAAGGGAGAAATTGTGCTTTACAATGGTATTGACATTACAGTTGATCTGGAAGTATTACGTTTTTGGGGCGCTAAAATAAGGGCAATTGTACGGATCAAGGCGATGTACAAGTTTACGTGAGTTTATGTTAGCTAACAGAAAGCTTTAGCTTGGGATCTTTTGTTTAGACATGTCACGTTAACGTTAGCTAGGTACAAAATGAACTATAATCCCAATCCATAGAGTAACGTTACTAGCAATACAAACCGATTGTCAGAACAAGCTAAATTAACCAGTAGACCATGTATCTGATGCTGTTTGGTCAAAAAGAGTATGGCATATCAGATACATATATTAAGACAGAGGGGTGCTGTTTCGCTCACTCTGATGCAGAGAGGAAGAGGTGAAGCGAGAGGGCTCACTCTCGCCAAAATCTGTCCAGTATAAGCCCAATGTGTTTCTATGGGCATAATATGCAGACCTAAGCTTGTCGCCTGCCTTTCTTCTTTTGGGACAATGACTCGCATTGTTAGGGTGGAGACATGAGTATCTCGTTCTTATATACAGATCTCTGGTTGCGTGTGTTGGCGCATTCCTGATTTCTGATTGTCTTAACTAGAGGTCGACCGATTATGATTTTTCAACGCCAATACCGATACCGATTATTGGAGGACCAAAAAAGCCGAAACCGTTTAATCGGCCGATTTAAAAAAAAAATGTATTTGTAATAATGACAATTACGACAATACTGAATGAACACTTATTTTAACTTAATATAATACACCAATAAAATCAATTTAGCCTCAAATAAATAATGAAACATGTTCAATTTGGTTTAAATAATGCAAAAACAAAGTGTTGGAGAAGAAAGTAAAAGTGCCATGTAAAAAAACTAACGTTTAAGTTCCTTGCTCAGAACATGGGAACATATGAAAGCTGGTGGTTCCTTTTAACATGAGTCTTTAATATTCCCAGGTAAAACATTTTAGGTTGTAGTTATTATAGGAATTATAGGACTATTTCTCTCTATACCATTTGTATTTCATATACAGTACCTTTGACTATTGGATGTTCTTATAGGCACTTTAGTATTGCCAGTGTAACAGTATAGCTTCTGTCCCTCTCCTCGCTCCTTCCTGGGCTCGAACCAGGAACACATCGACAACAGCCACCCTCGAAGCAGCGTTACCCATGCAGAGAAAGGGGAACAACTACTCCAAGGCTCAGAGCGAGTGACGTCACCGATTGAAACGCTATTAGTGCGCACCCCGCTAACTAGCTAGCCATTTCACATCGGTTACACCAGCCTAATATCGGGAGTTGATAGGCTTGAAGTCATAAACAGCGCAATGCTTGAAGCATTGAGAAGAGCTGCTGGCAAACACATGAAAGTGCTGTTTGAATGTATGCTTACGAGCCTGCTGCTGCCTACCATCGCTCAGTCAGACTGCTCTATCAAATCAAATACTTAATTATAACATAATAACACACAGAAATACGAGCCTTTGGTCATTAAAATGGTTGAATCCGGAAATTATCATTTTGAAAACAAAACGTTTATTATTTCAGTGAAATACGGAACCGTTCCGTATTTTATCTATCGGATGGCATCTCTAAGTCTAAATATTGCTGTTACATTGTACAACCTTCAATGTTATGTCATAATTATGTACAATTCTGGCAAATTAATTACGGAGTAAATGGACTTCACACAGTTCGCAATGAGCCAGGCAGCCCAAACTGCTGCATATACTGCTTGCACGGAACGCAAGAGAAGTGACACAATGACCCTAGTTATAAGAAATTAATGTTAGCAGGCAATATTAACTAAATATGCAGGTTTAAAAATATATACTTGTGTATTGATATTAAAGAAAGGCATTGATGTTTATGGTTAGGTACATTGGTGCAATGACAGTGCTTTTTTCGCAAATGCGCTTGTTAACTCATCACCTGTTTGTCGAAGTAGGCTGTGATTCACTGAGAAATTAACAGGCACCGCATCGATTATATGCAACACAGGACACGCTAGATAAACTATTAATATCATCAACCATGTGTAGCTAACTTGTGATTATGTTAAGGTTGATTGTTTTTTATAAGATAAGTTTAGTTCTAGCTAGCAACTTACCTTGGCTTCTTGCTGCCCTCGCATAACAGGTAGTCAGGTGGTTAGAGCGTTGGACTAGTAACCGGAAGGTTGCAATAATGAATCCCCGATCTGACAAGGTAAAAATCTGTCGTTCTGCCCCTGAACAAGGCAGTTAACCCACCGTTCCTAGGCCGTCATTGAAAATAAGAATGTGTTCTTAACTGACTTGCCTAGTTAAATAAAGGTGTAAAAAAGAAAATAGACTAAACGTTGTCCAAAAATACAGATTACCGATTGTTATGAAAACTTAAAATCGGCCCAAATGAATCGGCCATTCCGATTAATCGGTCGACCTCTAGTCTTAACTTACCATGTCCAGCATTAATAAGCTGAGCTTCTCAGATGTTTTAAATTCACCTCACACATTGTAAACAAAGTCAGTTAAAAACATATATTTTTTTACATCCATTGCAAATTATAGTTCCTCAGTATTTGAAAGATCTTTCCAACACTCCCGGCCTCGATAATCACCAAGCCTCAGTGTGAAAGAGCAAAATATAATGATCTGATGATCCCATATATCCAGTGGAAACGTCATAAAAAACAGCTGTCTGTTCCGAACTCACTGGTGCGGGGAAACTCTGAGGACCCGGAATAAGCTAGTTGATACAATGTTGCAAGTTCGCTAGAGACAACTTCGGGCTGGATCCAGTTGATGATTTGATACAATATTGCACTTGACCAGCAATAGGTAAATTCAAGACAGATAGAAAGGGATGTAGACAGGTGCAGTAGAGAGATGAATGTGATTGAAAGAACCTGCATTTTCATCATGATATTTTCTACTGTTTTTATTTGTCGGCTTTAGGCCTACGTATTTTACTTAGTTGACGATGGAACTACTGCTGCATTGGCCTATAGGCTATCTCTGAGTTCTGTGCGCTAATTTCTTTAGCCACCAATGGGGACCACAGTGTATCAGCGTGTCCATATGGCAGAGGGTGGAGCTCTGGCCTTAGTTGAATTGTTACATCAAAAAGTTATGATGAAATACGTGACAATGATTTTGAGAAACAAAAACATTATTATTGAAATGAAACTGTTCTGCGAAAATGCGCATATAAAAATAATAACTTTTCATGCAGATCGGTAGAAATGTTAGAATACATTGTAAGCTTCCCCAAACTTGAAACTCATGAGCTGCTTATGGTCTTTACTAGGGTTGCACATTTTGGGGAATATTCAGAGGTGGAAACTTTCAGTGGGAATTAACGGAAATATATGGGAATTAACGGGAATATATGGGAATTAACGGAGATATATGCAAATGAATATGAATACCATTTAAATGTAGATGTTTTTTGCATTGGATATATTTACCATATCAGATGGAAACATAAACCTGTTACCTTATCATAAGTAGACATAATTGCAAATGATTAAATACTTCCAATAGAAATACACTTTTTATTTAGTTACGAATTGAACTTTAATTAAATTAGTTGACTCTTCACATGGGATGATTTCACAACAAAAAAAAAGGAATATTGAATGGTCCACAATGATTCATCGCTTCTCCCAAAAACTTTTTCAACATACATCTGTGAAATGATAGTCTAGAAACTAAAGCTTTGGTTGTCTTCCTCTCAGGCTGTCTTCTCCCTGGACCTCCTCAATGTCCACCACATATTGTAGACTCGTCAACAGAGATGTTAGCATCTGTCAGAGATTTCTGTAAGTCTTTAGCTGACACTCTAGGATTCTTCTTAACCACAGTGAGCATTCTGCGCTGTGCTCTTGCAGTCATCTTTGCAGGACAGCCACTCCTAGGGAGAGTAGCAACAGTGCTGAACATTCTCCATTTATAGACAATTTGTCTTACCGTCGACTGATGAACATCGAGGCCTTTAGAGATACTTTTGAAACCCTTTCCAGTATTATTCAATTCAACAAATCTTAATCTTAGGTCTTCTGAGATCCCTTTTGTTCGAGGCATGGTTCACATCAGGCAATGCTTCCATACCTCCACAGGCTGGTTGACCGAACACATATTTGGGTTAAACATCTATGGCCAGTTTCCCCGAACTAGATTAAGCCTAGCCCTGGAATCAAACATAATTTAATTGGAGATCATTTTTTTAAATCCAGGAGTATAGGTAGGGTTGCACATTTTGGGGAATATTCAGAGGTGGTAACTTTGTCGTGGTAATTTCCTGTATTACTAAACATTGAGAGAGCAAACCACACACAAATCAGAGTTATTTTATAAAGTCCATCTTTAATTATATATGAGCTTCACCATAGCCCTGTGACTCTCAGATCAATTCAGTATCTATAAATTAATTCTCTGAGAGTGCTTACAAAACAGTTCTTAGTATCATTTATAGCCAAGACACACCCCTCTCAACTCACATGACAAATAACAGATCTTAGGAACATTACACAAAGAATCTTTTACTTGAAAGAGGAGTATCCCATAGCTAGATAGCATTAGCTATAAATTATCGTTCAGTTTGGTCTCCTAAACAAAGTCCTTTTCTCGTTCTTGGTACAACATAGTACCAAACCATTACCTCATCCAATGGCATATATCAATTGTCAATTCTAGATACTCCCATCTCAAATACAACCCCTCCTGGACAAGATCAGAAAAGACAGTGAGCCTCTTAGGTCATATAAGGTCAAGATAAGGGCAACCTCAGAGGGGACATACAATAGTTCCAGACACATTCCCATAAGAAGACAAGCCTCCATTCTGTCCTCCTCCCCTTCTGACATTCTTCATAGCATCACATGGTTTAACAGATACATTGACATATGACAAGCCTGACCTCTCCCCTCTCTGGGCCCCTAGTGACTAAGCCCTAGCAGAGAAGGGATAACTGCAAACTGCCAACAGTATTATCCAAAAGAAAACACCCTAATCACAAATATCTCACATAAGCATTATTATGTAAATAAAACATCTTATTTATTAATGTTACCTAACTAATTCTGATTCTGTTACCACAACTTTCCATGGGAATTAACAGAAATATATGCAAATTAATATTAATACCATTTAAATGTTTTTCATGAGGGTGTGTTTGGTAAAGTTGTCTCTAGATGCTGATCTTGGTTCAGTTTTATATTTTACCAATTAACAGTTAAGGTTAGGATTGGAGGATTGGAGGAAGGGAAACTGAGGGGAATGTATCCTGGAGCGTACACCTTTAACTGGTAATGACCCGCAAGGGAAACTCACTGTATACAGTGCATTTGGAAAGTATTCAGACCCCTTGACTTTTTCCACATTTTGTTATGTTACAGCCTTATTCTGTAATGTATTAAATACATGTTTTATATATATATATGTATATACTGTATACAATACAGTTTTTCCTCATCAATCTACACACATTTTCCCTTAATGGGGAAAAAACAGGTTTTTAGAAATGTTGGCAAATGTATTACAAATAATAAACAGATACCTTATTTACATAAATATGCAGACCCTTTGCTCTGAGACTCGAAATTTAGCTCAGGTGCATCGTGTTTCCATTGATCATCCTTGTCAGAGTCGTGTGTATAGGTGGCAGGGAAGTCAGGCGCAGGAGAGTCAAACGGAGTGTAAAATGGAGTCTTTTAATAAATGTCCAAGTAACATGCTCCATAACACTAATAAGAAAAATTAATACAAACAAATATGTGTACGAAAACCCGTCGCGCACCTATACAAATAAACACTACACTGACAATAAACAATCTCTGACAAAGACACGAGGGGAAACAGAGGGTTAAATACACAACAGGTAATGGATGGGATTGAAAACAGGTGTGTGGGAAGACAAGACAAAACCAATGGAAAATGAAAAATGGATTGATGATGGCTAGAAGGCCGGTGACGTCGACCGCCGAGCACCGCCCGAACAAGGATAGGCAACGACTTCTACCGAAGTCCAGGCTCTGTCGTAACCGGCCGCGACCGGGAGGTCCGTGGGGCGACGCACAATTGGCCTAGCGTCGTCCGGGTTAGGGAGGGATTGGTCGGTAGGGATCTCCTTGTCTCATCGCGCACCAGCGACTCCTGTGGCGGGCCGGGCGCAGTGCGCGCTAGCCAAGGTTGCCAGGTGCACGGTGTAGCCTCCGACACATTGGTGCGGCTGGCTTCCGGGTTGGATGTGCGCTGTGTTAAGAAGCAGTACGGCTGGTTGGGTTGTGTATCGGAGGACGCATGACATTCAGCCTGCGTCTCTCCCGAGCCCGTATGGGAGTTGTAGCAATGAGACAAGATAGTAGCTACTACAACAATTGGGTACCACAAAATTGGGGAGAAAAAGGGGTAAAAAAAATAAAAATAAAAAGAAGAAAAAAAAAGAAAAAAAAAAGAAGTCGTGACAATCCTTGAGATGTTTCTACAACTTCATTGGAGTCGATCTGTGGTAAATTAAATTGCCATATATAAATATAAGGTCCACATTTTGTTGAGTTACATCCTGGGTTTAAATGGATTACATTGAGTGGTCGTGTCACTGGCCTACACACAATACCCCATAAGAGGAATTGTGTTTTTAGAAAATGAAAGGTGAAATGTCTTGAGTCAAGTATTCAACCCAATTGTTATGGCAAACCTAAATAATTTCAGGCGTAAAAATGGGATATTGTGTGTATGGTGAGAAAAAAAGCCCTTTGATCCATTTTTAATTCATGCTGTAACACAACAAATGTGGAATAAGTCAAGGAGTATGAATACTTTCTGAAGGCACTGTAATTTCAACCCGGTCAGTTAGGATAGAGAGAGCAGTAAAGGGTTTGTAACGTCTCTCATCGGAATGAGGATCGGACCAAAGCGCAGCGTGATAGGCGTTCATGATTTTTTTATTAAACTGAACAACGCAACAAGATAACAAAGTTGAACAAAACAAAACAGTTCTGTCAGGTGCAGACACTAAACAGAAAACAACTACCCACAAAACCCAAACGAAAAAGGACAACTTATATATGATCCCCAATCAGAGACAACGATAGCCTCTGATTGGGAACCACACCAACATAGAAATAAAGAAACTAGAATACCCACCCTAGTCACACCCTGGCCTAACCAAGATAGAGAATAAAAGCCTCTCTATGGCCAGGGCGTGACAGGGTTAGACATACTGTTATTCCTCTACTGTTCCACTTTTTCATCCAAAGCCTATCACGACAAGATCTCATAGTTTCCCTTAGAAATTCAACATATTATGGATAAACATCTATTTTTGACGCATTCATTCCACATTGTCACAGAGTTAATTCTGTGTGGTTACATGGTTAGGACAGAAACAACTAAAAGGGGAAGGCTTTGTTAGACAGATAAATCTTGTGCTCTATCTCTAATAATGTTCCTCTTAATAGAACCAGAGACAAAACTGCTCTCAGTGAATTTCAAATGTTTATTCACCAGGAGTGTCATAAGCAAATTGACTAAAATCTGAATGTTACAGAAAGCTCTACATATACTTTCCCACCCAGCACATACTGTAACTCCCACATACGGTATCAGCTGCTAATTTACCATAGCTGTCCAGTCCCTCTTCTCACACTGCATAGAGGAGTGATTCGCACATTTGCACAAGGCAAAATGATTTTTTCTTGTATCCACTCAAAAGTACTTTAAATTCATAAGCTTATACACATGATGTTTCCCACTACATATAAGTTACACTTCTAAATACTAATAAACACAGTATGATCAGCAATGCACATTACACAATATTGGTACATGAATATACTTAACTGGACAGACTTTACAGAACACATCACTTCCTTCTATTAAACCATAGATCTCCTATTGTTTGATTTCCATGTTAAATCATCATATTCAGTTGTAGACCTTCTTGACCTTCCTTCCTTCAGGGACCAATAAGTTTAATAGCAAAGAACTAGATAGAACAGAAAGAGAAGAAAAACAACAAAACACGACAATGGATTAATATAATCATATAGATGGATAATATAAAAAACTAAAACACGTATAAAGTCACAGCTTGAGAAATCATTCCCACACTCCTGATCCCCACTAAACCAGAGGTCGGCTTTAATGCTGAGCTTGAGAAATCTGACCATTCCCACACTCCTGATCCCCACAAAACCAGAGGTCGGCTTTAATGCTGAGCTTGAGAAATCTGACCATTCCCACACTCCTGATCCCCACTAAACCAGAGGTCGGCTTTAATGCTGAGCTTGAGAAATCTGACCATTCCCACACTCCTGATCCCCACTAAACCAGAGGTCGGCTTTAATGCTGAGCTTGAGAAATCTGACCATTCCCACACTCCTGATCTCCACTAAACCGGAGGTCTGCTTTAATGCTGAGCTTGAGAAATCTGACCATTCCCACACTCCTGATCCCCACTAAACCGGAGGTCTGCTTTAATGCTGAGCTTGGGACAAAGCAGAGTTTCTAAATAACTCTGTCATGCTTTCCCTCAGTCTTCCCACCAGGGGCGGTACATTCACAGGAGATTTTCCAAAGCCAAAATCTCCTCACTGTGCTACACATTCAGGGCCACCATGTTAACACAAGCTGTAGCCTGAATCAGCTTCACCTCATCTTGTGGTAGATGTGCACTTTTTATGCGTTTCAGCCTTCACTACATGATAGCCCAGCAAGCCTGACAGAGTGACACCTGCCACTGCTAACGCGGCCTATACCACATACTCCATAATCCAACTCAATTTGCCCATAGTCCAAGTCCATGCTACTCCTACAGCCTCTCCCACAACATTAGTGGCACACTGCGCTATTGGTTCCAGACTGCGGTGAGTATTGCCATGGTTTTGAATCTGTCTCCCTTTACTGCTTCTTTCTTACTGTAAGATCTAATATTGAGGCCATGAGATATTTTCGGGCTTTCTTGCAGTGTTATCACAACTTCTTCCTCAAGAGCCTAACTATTGCCTCCTTATGTTGTGCTACAGTGGGTATTGGTAGGTAGTAACTACCATTACTCTCTCATCCCACGACTTGTCGGCTCCCCACTCTCCCGAGAAAACCGTAGGAGCGTCATACACTTTATGTACAAAAGTATGTGAACACACCTTCAAATTAGTGGATTCGGCTTTTCCTGCCACACCCGTTGCTGACAGGTGTATAAAATCGAGCACACAGCCACGCAATCTCCATAAACAAACATTGACAGTACAATTGCCTTACTGAAGAGCTCAGTGACTTTCAACATGGCACCGTCATAGGATGCCACCTTTCCAACAAGTAGATTATTTAAATTTCTGCCCTGCTAGAGCTGCCCCGGTCAACTGTAAGTGCTGTTATTGTGAAGTGAAAACATCTAGGAGAAACAATGGCTTACACGCAAAGTGGTAGGCCACACAAGCACACAGAACGGGACTGCCTAGTGCTGAAGCGCGTAGTGCATAAACATCGCCTGTACTCGGTTTCAACACTCACTACAGAGTGCCAAACTGCCTCTGGAAGCAATGGCAACACAATAACTGTTCGTCAGGAGCTTCATGGACGCCGACTGCGGGCCTAATTGCCCAACATCAGTGCCGACTTCACTAATGCTCTTGTGGCTGAATGGAAGCAAGACTCCGCAGCAATTTTCCCACATCTAGTGGAAAGCCTTTCCAGATATATATATATATATATATATATATATATATATATATATATATATATATATATATATATATATATATATATATATGTAGTACCAGTCAAAAGTTTGGACACCTACTCATTCCAGGGCTTTTCTTTATTTTTACTATGTTTTACGTTGTAGAATAATAGTGAAGACATCAAAACTATGTAATAACACATGGAATCATGTAGTAACCAAAAAATTATTAATTAAAAATATATACATTTTAGATTCTTCAAAGTAGCCACCATTTGCCAGCTTTGCACACTCTTGGCATTCTCTCAACCAGCTTCACGAGGAACACTTTTCCAACAGTCTTGAAGGAGTTCCCACATATGCTGAGAACTTGTTGGCTTCTTTTCCTTCACTCTGCGGTCCAACTCATCCCAGACCATCTCAATTGGGTTGAGGTCAGGTGATTGTGGAGGCCAGGTCATCTGATGCAGCACTCCATCACTCTCTATCTTAGTCAAATAGCCCTTACACTTACACAGAGACACACGAACACACACACAGACAAATTAGGCCCTGGAATGGGAGGGACTGTAGAGAGAATCTGATTAGCCGAATAGCATTATTACTGTGGCCTAGATAAATAATCAGGGTTGGGATCTTGTTCTTGAAAAGTGTCTGCCACATGCACACAAACACACGTCTGTGTGTGTACGTGGACGTGTACATGTGCGTGGCATGTGTGCTACCTGCTCTAACAGTCTCACGTCAGAATTAGACATTCATCCATGTTTCTCAACCGTCACATTTCAAAGTTGTTCCAAGCATCACATTTCAAAGTGTTTAAGGTTATGTTTAGGCATTAACTCTGAATTTTTAAGGTTACATTTAGTAATTTACTACAAATTCTTAAGGTAAGGCATTAACTCCGAATGGTTAAGGTAAGGGTTAAAATTTGGGATAGGCTTAAATCCAATGCGCTTCCACCCTTCTTATTTGGGATAGGCTTAAATCCAAAGCGCTACCACCCTTCTTATTTGGGATAGGCTTAAATCCAAAGGGCTTCCACCCTTCTTATTTGGGATAGGCTTAAATCCAAAGGGCTTCCACCCTTCTTATTTGGGATAGGCTTAAATCCAAAATATAAAAAATAACTTTCTATTGCTGGATTCGAACTTGTAAACTTTGAAATCAAAGGCAGATGCTTACAGCCATCCAAATCGAATACTGACTTGTATCACGATCTCAAACCATTAATTAGCGGACTCAAACCCCTATTATAGAGCTTGTTCAAACCTTAATACACACCCACACACACACTCACACTCTGCACTCTCACGGCCACTACGACTGGGCTACCACCCTTCTTACGGGTCTGGCCACTACACTACTACACTAGGGTTTTACCCTCCACAGGACCACCCTTTCAGGACTTCCCCTTTTTCTATGCGATTGTACCCAGACTTTCTTCTCTGGACTTTATCCGATTTACCCTCCACCAATCTTTTCTGCTCAGGACTTAATCTAAACTTTATGGTACTACTGTAGCATATACCACGAAGCTACGACCGGTCGTAACACCATGGGCCTACTGAACAAACTCAGGCTTTCGAGGTCCATATCCTAAAATTGGTTCAGCCTACGACTCTCATCTCCCCAAGATGTCAGAATTAGTGATATCAGGTGTAGGAACTGTGCCTACCTTATTTCTGGTGCTGTTTCACTGATTCGGAATCTCTAGTTTGACTGTATATCGTGGTGAACCCTGCTCGCAGCGCCGTCTCTTAGGTTCTAATTCTCAGAGTAAATAACTCAACGGACACTATGAAAGCTTCATTCTTCCCAGAGTATCAATACAGCTGTATTAGACAAAACATGTCTCCACCACCACAAGTATATATACTCCAATTTAGGCACTCCCCCATCTCTCCAATCCTTACATCTTTTATGGTTCGACAGGAAGACGAAGTGATAGGGTAATAAACCATTGTTTCTCCCTTAAGGGAATCTGACCTGAACTCAACCCCCTTGATGCCTAATACAAAGATCTCCACCCGTATCCCCTATAGCAATCCCGTGACTTCCTCCCGTCCACCCAACACATTCCAAAGCCATCTAGCTCCTATAGATAACCATTAAATTATGATGTAAAAACCAGTCTCTATCACTCCTCAGATACTATACTTCTGAGTATAACAATGTTCCAAGTTGAAACCAGAATCTAACAACCCCTACTTATATGTACATAGCAACCTGAATTACCTCGTACCCCTTCACATCGACCCTGTATAATAGCCATGTTATTTTTAGTTGTTATTGTTATTCGTTATTTACTGTGTATTTATTGGTCTTGTCTATATTTATATTAATTTTAATTTATTTTATTATTATGTTCATCTTTACCTCTGCAATTTCGGAAAATGACCCGTAATATAAACCTGTTGTTTATGAAGCATGTGACAAATTAAATGTCATTTGATTTCATCTCCTGTCAGACTATCTTCACTGAACAAAAATATAAACGCAACATGTATAGTGTTGGTCCCATGTTTCATGAGATGACATAACATGGCAGAAATGTTCCATACTCACAAAAAGCTTATTTCTCTCAAAGTTTGTGTACAAATTTGTTTACATTCCTGTTATTGAGCATTTCTCCTTTGCCAAGATTGTCCATCCATCTGACAGGTGTGGCATATCAAGAAGCTGATTAAACAGCATGATCATTACACAGGTGCACCTTGTGCTGGGGACAATACAAGGCCACTTTAAAATATTCAGTTTTGACCCCCCGAGTGGCGCAGCGGTCTAAGGCATTGCATCGTAGTGCTTGGCTTCACTACAGACCCAGGCTGTGTCACAACTGGCCATGAGCGGGAGTCCCATAGGGCTCCGCACAATTGGCCCAGTGTCGTCCGGGTTAGGGTTTGACCGGGGGGTTTTACTTGGTTCATCGTGCTCTAGCGACTCATTGTGGCGGGCTGGGCACCTGCAGGCTGACTCGGTTGTCAATTGAACAGCGTTTCCTCCGACACATTGGTGCGGCTGGCTTCCGCGTTAAGCGGCCAGGTGTTCAGATGCGCGATTTGGCGTGTCATGTTTTGGAGGGCGCATGACTTGACCTTCGCCTCTCCCGAGCCCGTTTGGGAGTTGCAGCGATGAGACAGGATCGCAATTGGATATCACGAAAAAGTGGGTAAAATAGTTTTGAGGGAGTGTGCAATTGGCATGTCTACCGGAGATGGTGCCAGAGAATTGTATGTTATTTCTCTACCATAAGCAGCCTCTAACGTCATTTTAGAGAATTTGGCAGTACGTCCAACCCGCCTGACAATCGCAGACCATGTGTAACCACGCCAACCCAGGACCTCCACATCCAGCTTCTTCACTTGTGGGATCGTCTGTAGGGGGGAGTGCTGAGGAGGATTTCTGTCTGTAATAAAGCCCTTTTGTGGGAAGAACCATGGCTGCACCCCTGCCCAGTCATTTGAAATCCATAGATTACGGCCTAATGAATTTATGTCAATTTACTGATTTCCTTATATGAATTGTAACTCAGTAAAATCTTTGAAATTGCTGCATGTTGCATTCATATTTTTGTTCAGTATATCGCACACAGCATTGGGTGACCTTTTTTTGTAGGGTGTTTGCGTGATAGTGTTTGTACACACACACAGTACCATACCTGCAAGCCATGCCAAGCCTGAGTCTAACCGATTTATGAAAGTTATTTGATATTAAATGTACAAGACATAGTCATAATTTTTAAGTAATACTATATTTATTTTTCTCCACTAATCTCTTGAATCTTTAATATACAGTATATTTTAACATGGGTGTGTGATTGTGATAATATCGCTGTTGGATTAATGGTACACACACACCCACACAGACCCCCCCCACACACACTAACGGCTAGGTGTGTTTCATGTCATACCGAGCAGACAGAACACTTTAGCGGAAGCAGATTGCTAAAGCTGTGTGTGTGTGTGTGTGTGTGTGTGTGTGTGTGTGTGTGTGTGTGTGTACTAGTCTGGCAGAACGCCAGAGAGAAACAGAAAGACACACAGGGATGGTAGGTTTTTGGACATAGCCAGAGTTGTATGCTCTCCTTTGTAATGGATTTTAAAGGATCAAAAGTTTATTTTGTCCTTTTCCCCCTTTTCTTTTGTTTAAATCAATCCCCTTTAATGTCTCGCTAGGCTTTGTCACATATATCCAGTCAGCTTGTATGCTTAACAACACACACACACAAACACACACTCTCAGACCTTCCTATGCCACTTTGTGTGGCGTGTGCATGCGTGTGGCCAACTGTGCGTGTGTTTGTGTGTCATTCTCAGTAGGTAACCTGACTTGTTTTTTCATTATAGAATCTATGTATGCTACCTCTGCGGACACACACACACACACACACACACACACACACACACACACACACACACACACACACACACACACACACACACAGACACACACACACACACACACACACACAGAATGATGATTAAAAAGTTGTCCAACAACAACATTGCTGTGAACAACCCTACAGCAGAGAGGCGAAAAACACCCAATGGATCAATGGATGTATGTCACATCATCAGTTGTGTGTGTTTGTGTGTGTGTGTGTGTCTGTGTGTGCGTGTGTGTGTGTTTGACCATCATTAACTCTGTCTCTTAGTCATTTAAAAAATTTTTACCCAGCAGCTTTCACATTGTGATGTTGTAATTGTGTGTGTGTGTGTGTAACGTGCATATAATAATTAGCTGTGTGTATTGTAACTAGGGCATAAGTGTAACAGTAACAAGGTCTCAGAGCAAGTGACATTACCATTGATTTTTGGCACCTCTCTTTCTTTTATGATAGGGGTTGACTTGCCGGACTGCTTTAGGGAAAGGAAAGGAAAAGGGGATACCTAGTCAGTTGTATAACTGAATTTATTCAACTGAAATGTCTCTTCCGCATTTAACCCAACCCCTCTGATAGAAGTGGATTCAATTATTTATTTCAGTAGCTTCAAGATACCAATTCCAAAAACAGTAATTTAATGGAGATAAGCTAAACAACTTTGTTGTTTTTTACTAACCGGTTTACTAACCACTGGTCCTGGCAACCATCATTACGTGCACCTGGCATCAATCATTACGCGCACCTGACATCAATCATTATGAGGCACACCTTGACTCCATTACCTCAGTCATTCCCCAGGCAGTATTGTTTGTGTTCCATGTTCAGACGCTACGCCTATGTTGTATCATTGCATGTTCTTTGTTTTAAACTTACCACCTGCTTCTCGACTCCCAGCGTCTATGTTACAGAATACTGCCTTGACAAATGGAAGCAGCAGGAAATCAGAACATCTCCAGACGGTCGACGAACAGGGATACCTATTTGGCGTAACTGGGGACAGCTATGGAAGAGGAACATACCCGAGAGGCGTTGCCTTCAACTAGCGGAGGATACTCTGCCACCAGTTGACCCAGCGAGCCAGGCCATTCAGCAACCAACCTAGGTCAGCGATGCCCGTTTGTCGGCACCCCTACTAAATGCAGTGGCTTCCTACTACAGTGCTCCCTCTACTTTGTGCACCAGATGGGAGCCCCCACCACCGAGATGTCCAAGGTTGCCATGGTTATTTCTCTGCTGACTGGACGGGCATCTGGGAAAGAGGAGAGGAGGAGCTGGGTTCATGGCTCTGTTCAAAGCTATCTTCGATCATCCACCGGAAGGCAGAGGGAGGTGAGCGCCTACTCCTCCTACGGCAGGAGGGCCAGCCCATCCATCAGGAGAACATTATTTTTTCATCACGAGTGTACCAGCTCACAAGATCATCCTCGGCCCAAACACTCCAGCAGGGAAACTCCTTCCCCTTCCCATGACTCAGCATCCCTGGTCTCATCTATCCATTGACTTTGTCACTGATCTCCCCTCTGACTGTTTCACCACCATTGTGGTGGTTGTGGATAGATTCTCCAAATCCTGTCATTCATCCATCTCTCTGGACTCCCTACTGCTCTCCAGGTCGCTGAGGCACTCTTCCAGCAGGTTGTCCGGCACTA
This sequence comes from Oncorhynchus clarkii lewisi, assembly GCF_045791955.1. Taxonomy (NCBI): domain Eukaryota; kingdom Metazoa; phylum Chordata; class Actinopteri; order Salmoniformes; family Salmonidae; genus Oncorhynchus; species Oncorhynchus clarkii. The sequence goes on from NC_092169.1 coordinate 25,631,510, forward strand.
TGACCTTCCGGAGGACATTGTCTCTGACCATGGCCCCCAATTCACATCATGGGTATGGAGAGCCTTTATAGAGAAGCTCTGGGTCGCGGTCAGCCTTACTTCTGGGTATAGGCCTTAGTCAAACGGGCAGGTGAAGAGGAGGAATCTGTTGAGTCCCTGCCAGGACCGGCAGGAGGAGTGGGCCCAATTCCTTCCATGAGCGGAGTACGCCCAGAATTGGTTACGTCACTCCTTCACCGGGCCGACTCCCTTCCACTGTTCTGGGTTTTCAGCCGGCCCTGGCTCCGTGGACCCCGGGCCAGACCAAAGCTCCTGCGATGGACGAGGGGTTCAGGCGCGCAGAGGTGTGGAGCGATGCTCACGTGAGACTCCAGCATGCCGTCCACCGTCAGAAGCAGGCAGACCGCCACCGCAGTGAGACTCCTGTGTTCTATCCTGGTGATCGTGTTTGACACTCTACCAGGAACCTCCCACTCCGCCTTCCCTGCACGAAGCTGAGCCCGCCGGTCATTATGAGGTCCACCTGGACTCCATTACCTCCCCTATATCTGGCACTCCCTTAGGTTCATTCCCAAGGCATTATTGTTTGTGTTTCATGTTCAGACGCTACTCCTATGTTGTATCGTTCTTTGTTTTCTTAAACTTGCCACCTGCTTCTCAACTCCCAGCGTCTTCGTTACAGCGACTGCACTTTCTTATATGGCCTCGTTTTAGATTTGGTTCATTAAGAAATGCTAGCGGCCATGACTGAATTCAAACGTGAGTTGGTTTCGGGGTGTAGTTTGATGTGGAAAGAGTTAGACAAATTATTTTGCCAATTAGCTACTGCAGGCTGGTGTGCGACCTTGGCAAAGTTGGTTTGACTTTTGATAGCCTTTCACCGGGGCTAGTTAGGGGCTGTCAATAAATGACACAATGTAAATTACACAATATTTTCATGTTGCACACCTTTTAGTTGTCTCATTAGCTAGTCAAGGTAGCTACATTGCTTAGCATAAATTTGCTATTCAGAATCTTGTCACGCCCTGATCCGTTTCACCTGTGCTTGTCTCCAACCCCCCCGTGTCGCCCATTATCCCCTGTGTCTCTCTGTGCCAGTTTGTCTTGTTTGTTCAAGCCTATCAGTGTTTTGTCTTGGCTTGTTTTCCCCAAGTCTCTCTTTTTCTCGTCCTCCTGTATATTGGCCTCTACTCTTTCTACTCTGGATTATCGACCCCTGCCTGCCTTGACCTGTCATTACCTGCCCAGGGCGTTACAATAAACATTGTTACTTCACAGTCTGCACTTATGTTAACAAATCACATTTTCATAGTTCCATTTCTATCCATGCAATGTAGCTAGCTAGTTAGTAAGCTTAATGCATGTAACTAGCTAGCAAGTTAGCTGGCTATGTAGCTAGGCATTCATTAGTAAACATATCATTCGTGACCATTACATGTGTTCAATACAGGTAGAAAACAAACTGAAGCATGCTTTCAGGTCACACGCCTCTATCTAACAGTACACTTCAAGTGACCCTCGTTCAAGATGGCCGTACTTCTTCATTACACAAAAGGAATAACCTCAACCAATTTCTAAAGGCTGGTGACATCCAGTGGAAGCGATAGGAACTGCAAGAAGGTCCCTTAGAAATCTGGATTCCCAATGAAATCCCATTGAAAAGAGAGTGACCTACAGTGCCTTGCGAAAGTATTCGGCCCCCTTGAACTTTGCGACCTTTTGCCACATTTCAGGCTTCAAACATAAAGATATAAAACTGTAGGAACGACATTTATTGGATATTTCAAACTTTTTTAACAAATCAAAAACTGAAAAATTGGGCGTGCAAAATTATTCAGCCCCTTTACTTTCAGTGCAGCAAACTCTCTCCAGAAGTTCAGTGAGGATCTCTGAATGATCCAATGTTGACCTAAATGACTAATGATGATAAATACAATCCACCTGTGTGTAATCAAGTCTCCGTATAAATGCACCTGCACTGTGATAGTCTCAGAGGTCCGTTAAAAGCGCAGAGAGCATCATGAAGAAAAAGGAACACACCAGGCAGGTCCGAGATACTGTTGTGAAGAAGTTTAAAGCCGGATTTGGATACAAAAATATTTCCCAAGCTTTAAACATCCCAAGGAGCACTGTGCAAGCGATAATATTGAAATGGAAGGAGTATCAGACCACTGCAAATCTACCAAGACCTGGCCGTCCCTCTAAACTTTCAGCTCATACAAGGAGAAGACTGATCAGAGATGCAGCCAAGAGGCCCATGATCACTCTGGATGAACTGCAGAGATCTACAGCTGAGGTGGGAGACTTTGTCCATAGGACAACAATCAGTCGTATATTGCACAAATCTGGCCTTTATGGAAGAGTGGCAAGAAGAAAGCTATTTCTTAAAGATATCCATAAAAAGTGTTGTTTAAAGTTTTCCACAAGCCACCTGGGAGACACACCAAACATGTGGAAGAAGGTGCTCTGGTCAGATGAAACCAAAATTGAACTTTTTGGCAACAATGCAAAACGTTATGTTTGGCGTAAAAGCAACACAGCTCATCACCCTGAACACACCATCCCCACTGTCAAACATGGTGGTGGCAGCATCATGGTTTGGGCCTGCTTTTCTTCAGCAGGGACAGGGAAGATGGTTAAAATTGATGGGAAGATGGATGGAGCCAAATACAGGACCATTCTGGAAGAAAACCTGATTGAGTCTGCAAAAGACCTGAGACTGGGACGGAGATTTGTCTTCCAACAAGACAATGATCCAAAACATAAAGCAAAATCTACAATGGAATGGTTCAAAAATAAACATATCCAGGTGTTAGAATGGCCAAGTCAAAGTCCAGACCTGAATCCAATCGAGAATCTGTGGAAAGAACTGAAAACTGCTGTTCACAAATGCTCTCCATCCAACCTCACTGAGCTCGAGCTGTTTTGCAAGGAGGAATGGGGAAAAAATTTAGTCTCTCGATGTGCAAAACTGATAGAGACATACCCCAAGCGACTTACAGCTGTAATCGCAGCAAAAGGTGGCGCTACAAAGTATTAACTTAAGGGGGCTGAATAATTTTGCACGCCCAATTTTTCAGTTTTTAATTTGTTAAAAAAGTTTGAAATATCCAATAAATCTCGTTCCACTTCATGATTGTGTCCCACTTGTTGTTGATTCTTCACAAAAAAATACAGTTTTATATCTTTATGTTTGAAGCCTGAAATGTGGCAAAAGGTCGCAAAGTTCAAGGGGGCCGAATACTTTCGCAAGGCACGGTAAAAAAACAACAATCTGAATGGTTTGTCCTCGGGGTTTCGCCTGCTAAATAAGTTCTGTTATACTCACAGACATGATTCAAACAGTTTTAGAAACTTCAGAGTGTCTTCCATCGAAATCTACTAATAATATGCATATCTTATTTTCTGGGGATGAGTAGCAGGCAGTTGAATTTGGGCATGCATTTCATCCGGATGTGAAAATACTGCCCCCTGCCACCAAGAAGTTAAGCCATTTTGCTACAACTTTGGAAGTATCCTTGTGGTTATTGTCCATTTGGAAGACCCATTTGCGACCAAGCTTTAACTTCTTGACTGATGTCTTGAAATGTTGAAATGCCAAAAACGATTCTGCCACCACCGTGCTTCACGGTTGGGATGGGGTGCTTCAGCTTGCAAGCATCCCCTTTTTTCCCTCCAAACATAACGATGGTCATTATGGCCAAACAGTTCAATTTTTGTTTCATTAGACCAGAGAACATTTCTCCAAAAAGTACGATCTTTGTCCCCATGTGCAGTTGCACACCGTAGTTTTGCTTTTTTATGGCGGTTTTGGAGCAGTGGCTTCTTCCTGAGTGGCCTTTCAGGTTATGTCGATATAGGACTCGTTTTACTTTGGATATAGATTATTTTGTACCTGTTTTCCTCCAGCATCTTCAGCACCAAAGTGCGTTCATCTCTAGGAGACAGAACGCGTCTCCTTCCTGAGTGGTATGACGGCTGCATGGTCCCATGGTGTTTATACTTGCCTACTATTGTTTGTACCGATGAACGTGGTACCTTCAGGCCTTTGGAAATTGCTCCCAAGGATGAACCAGACTTGTGGAGGTCTACAATTTTCTTTCTGAGGTCTTGGCTGATTTCTTTTGATTTTCCCATGATGTCAAGCAAAGAGGCACAGGTAGGCCTTGAAATACATCCACAGGTACAACTCCAATTGACTCAAATGATGTCAATTAGCCTATCAGAAGCTTCTAAAGCCATTACATAATTTTCTGGCATTTTTCAAGCTGTTTAAAGGCACAGTCAACTTAGTGTATGTAAACTTTTGACCAACTGGAATTGTGATATAGTGAATTATAAGTGAAATAATCTGTCTGTTAACAGTTGTTGGAAAAATTACTTGTGTCATGCGCAAATTAGTTGTCCTAACTGACTTGCCAAAACTATAGTTCGTTAACAAGAAATTTGTGGAGTGGTTGAAAAACGAGGTTTAACGAATCCAACGTAAGTATATGTAAACTTCCGACTTCAGCTATTTATTTAAAGTTTCAAATGTAGGTTGATATTTGCACTTTAATTCAGCCAATATTTGTGTCCTGTCATGATGTACTTTTTCACCAATGACAAACAGCTGATTGAAAGTAGTTTTGACCAACGCTAGAGACTTTTTTTGGCTGTCAATTTCCATTATTAAAAGTAAGCATTTTCCTATGTCATTTTAGCAGTTTACTGCAGTGGATGTGTTGAGTTTATTTTTTTTTTCGCTAATGTTTACATGACTCCAACTCCACAGCAAAAAATATTCAAGTTGTTGGCAAGTGTGAACTCAGATAGAGAATGTCGGGATTAAATTATACTGTAAAAATACATGTTTTTTTTGTCGCTGCTATCAATTCTGCTCCACTAGAGTTAAAAAATGTTCCTCTGTGACCGTCAATGGTGAGTCCATGCAATTCTGAGCAGGCTCTCTGGCAGACAGCCCTGTCAGTCTAGCACACTCATAGAGTATGGTGAATGAGATAAAGCGCGTTCAAGTGCAGGCATGCAATTACTCTCACTGCCACCAGCGTCGACATTGTGGCAAATGTCCAAGGTTACAAATTGTACCAGTCTTCCCAGTCCTGTAATCTGAGTGATATTTATGTTGTACAATGTGGCAGTAGCTAGTTGTCCTGTCTTTGGCATGGGTTAGGTTATTAAGCCTAGGCTTCTTCTTTCACCCATTATATATATGAGTCTATTACTTATTAGATGACTTCCAGCCATCGTCTACAGCCAAGGCTCATATCATATTAATAGTATAGACAACAAATTTAAGAGGGAGGGACAGCGATAGATTGGACAGACAGAAGTTCTTCAAAAGTGTGACGAAAGTTCGGTTTTGTTAAAAGATTGAGAGAGACGGGTATAAAGCATGAGCGAGAAAAAGCCCAAATTAAAGTGTGGAGACAATTGGCTTTTGCTGACAGGTGAGAGTGAAAAACTCTGTGTGAGAAAAAAGTGTTTGATAAAAGAAGAGTGGAAGACCTGTTTTTTTTGCAAAGAATGCTTTTAATGTAATCATTAAACGAAAACATTGTCATGCAGCTAATTAATTTAAAATCCAGCCCACACACTGGCTTTGAGAGAGAGAGAGAGAGAGAGAGAGAGAGAGAGAGAGAGAGAGATGACTATATTGTAAAAATGTATCAAAACAAAAATGTGCTTTTTGGTCTTACTTTAAGGTTAGCCTTAGGCAGTAGGATTAGCAGTGTGGCTAAGGTTAGGTTTAAAATCAGATTGTGTGACTTTGTGGCTGTGCCAGCTACTAACCTGCACTTCTTAAAGGGGAAAGTCATTTAAAAGAAAGTAAAAGTAATCAGATTACGTTACTGAGTTTGGGGGTAATCAAAAAGTAAAATGACTGATTCTAATTTTGGACAGTGAAAAAGTAACCTACCAAACATGACTATGGCTGACCCTGTAAAACAACACATTTAAGACGTTACATTCAGACCATCCTTCCTGTTGAACTCATGTTGACTTCATTAGTACAAAGTGGGCCACCTGCTGAGCTGACATATTCATGTGCATCTCTTTACTCTGACTTTTCTTTCATTCTCCTCTTTTTCCTTTGAAGACTGGATACTCACAGTCTACCTTTGATTACAGCATTGAGCAGGGTTAGGATGGGAGGATGAGGGTTGAGGAAAGGAGGGAGGAGGAGAGGAAATGCTTTAGCACATGCAGATTTGATGTTCTTTCTGCTTCTTCCATTACTATGGTTACCCAGCAGGGTGTGTGTTGATTGGGTCTGCAGGACACACAAACACACGCACACACACATACGCACACGCCCTTCAACAGTGATAGATGGAGCGTGGGGGGGGGGGGGGGTGGGTGAATGGAGGAGAGGATGGAGGGATGATTAAAGAAAGAAAAGGAGAGAGGACTGATTGAAAACCTAAAGGCTTCACTTACAACCTGCGGTTCTCTCTCTCTCTCTCTCACTCACTTCTCTATCTCCTCTCTCCCTCACTCTTCCTCATGCTCTCTCGCTCTCTCACTCTTACAACTAGGGTTCACTGAGTTGTTTTTCTGTGACAGTTTCTCTTGGGCTTTTGCTAGGGACATTGTTTTATGTTTATGTTTATGTTTGGTTGTATGTTTGCAAAATGAATACCAACGCCTTGTGTTGAACTTATTTCAGCCCCAGTGGAGAGTTCCACCACTGCAGCGGGCACGCCCAGCCCCCAACAGCCCTCATTAAGAGGAGATGCCACACACCTGTGTGGAAAGGGCTGACAGGATGAATGGCATTTATGATTGGATTTTGTTCCACTTCCCCTATCCCCAAAGTTTAGAATGGTAAACGAATAGGGAATAAAACCCTGATTATTTTAAACTGCAAGTACTGTTTCAAAGATTTACAGATTAAACACCACCAAATTGGTGCCGGAACCCAGGAAGGAAGGATTCCTTGAAGAAAACGACAAGAAAAATGGATAGTGAGGACTATTTTGTGAATGTGAAGTTAACCAGGAAAAAACATGGTCGGCCAACTTGCACGATTGAAACGGATTCAGGGAACGACAAGGACGGCTACGACAAGGTTGTTGAAAATAATTGATCAGGTACCGGGAGAAGAAAACACTTATGCCACGTGCACAACTAGAGTGAAATGCCTTTCTAGCAAGTTCTTTCCCAACAATGCAGGAATCAACATCAGTAGTACTATAAAAAAGTAACGTAGAACAAGGAAACACAAGTTCCAGGGTCAGTGCCAATACCATATTTACAATGTGCAGGGATACTGGAGCGGTAGGCGTAGATGTGTATTGGGGTAAGGTGACTCGGCATCAGGATACATGATAAAAAGAGTAGCAGCAGCATACAGTGCATTCGAAAGGTATTCAGACCCCTTGACTTTTTCCACATTTTGTTAAGTTACAGCCTTATTCTAAAATTGATTAAATATCATTTTTTCACAATACCCTATAATGACAAAGCAAAAACAAGTTTTTAGACATTTTAGAAAGGGACATGACAGTCCGCTTGGAGTTTGCCAAAAGGTTCCTAAATGACTCTCAGACCATGAGATACAAGATTCTCTGGTCTGATGAAACCAAGATTGAAATATTTGGCCTGAATGCCAAGCGTCATGTCTGGAGGAAACCTGGCACCAGAGCCCGGACTTGAACGAGATTGAACGTCTCTGGAGAGACCTGAAGATAGCTGTGCAGCGACGCTCCCCATCCAACCTGACAGAGCTTGAGAGGATCTGCAGAGAAGAATGGGAGAAATTCCCCAAATACATGTGTGCCAAGCTTGTGGCTTCATACCCAAGAAAACCTGAGGCTGTAATTGCTGCCAAAGGTGCTTCAACAAAGTACTGAGTAAAGTGTCTAAATACTTATATACATGTGATATTTCAGGGTTTTGATTTATATAAATGTGCAAACATTTCTAAAAACCTGTTTTTGTTTTGACATTATAATGTGTAGATTGATGAGTTTGAAAACAATTTTATCCATTTTAGAATAAGGCTGTAACATAACAAAATGTATCAACAGTCAAGGGGTCTGAATACTTTCCGATTGCACTGTATATGATGATTTTATGTGAGTGTGTGTGTATGAATGAGTCAGTTTGAATTTGTGGGCATGTGTGTGTGTGTGTGTGTGTGTGTGTGTGTGTGTGTGTGTGTGTGTGTGTGTGTGTGTGTGTGTGTGTGTGTGTGTGTGTGTGTGTGTGTGTGTGTGTGTGTGTGTGTGTGTGTGAGTGAACAGTGCAATGGTTTATATGGACAAAGTAAGTGTCGGAAAATCAAATAAATGTTTTCTCGTCATGCTTCGTAAAATAACAGGTGTAGACTAACAGTGAAATTCCCTTCCCAACAATGGTAATAGTAAGAAAATAGAGAAATAATATGAAAGTAATTAAAAAGTGATAATAAATACACAATGAGTAACGACAACAACATAGCTGAGGCAGTAGGAAGCTCTCTCATGCATTTATATGCAGATGGTTCAATTTTATACTCAGCTGGCCCCTTCCGGGTTTTGTGTTAAACACTCTACAAAAAAGTTTTCTTAGTGTCCAACAAGCTTTCACTGCCCTTAATTAACCTTGTTCTGAACACCTCCAAAACAAAGGTGGCTTGTTAAGCAGAATGCCCCTCTCCCCACCAGTGTGATCACTACCTCTGGGGGTTTAGAGCTTGAGGTAGTCACCTCATACAAGTACTTGGGAGTATGGCACTGTCCTTCTCTCAGCACATATCAAAGCTGCAGACTAAAGTTAAATCTAGACTTGGTTTCCTCTATCGTAATCGTTCCTCTTTCACCTCAGCTGCCAAACTAACCCTGATTCAGATCACCATCCTACCCATGCTAGATTACGGAGATGTAATGTGTAGATTGGCTGGTAAGGGTGCTCTCGCGGGGCTGGATGTTCTTTACCATTCAGCCATCAGATTTGCTACCAAATGTCCCTTATAGGACACATCACTGCACTCTATACTCTTATGTAAACTGGTCATCTCTGTATACCTGTCGCAAGACCCACTAGTTGTTGTATATTTATAAAACCTTAGTGCTCACTCCCCCTTATCTGAGATACCTACTGCAGCCCTCATCCTCCACATACAACACTCGTTCTGCCAGTCACATTCTGTTAAAGGTCCCCAAAGCACACGCATCCCTGGGTCGCTCCTCTTTTCAGTTCGCTGCAGCTAACGACTGGAACAAGCTGCAACAAACACTCGAACTGGACAGTTTTATCTCCATCTCTTCATTCAAAGACTCAATGATGGACACTTACTGACAGCTGTGGCTGCTTCAGGTGATGTATTGTTGTCTCTTCCTTCTTGCCCTTTGTGCTGTTGTCTGTGCCTAATAACGTTTGTACCATGTTTTGTGCTGCTACCATGTTGTTCTGTTGCCATGTTGTGTTGCTACAATGTTGTCATGTTGTGTTGCTACAATGCTGTGTTGTTATGTGTTGCTGCCATGCTATGTTGTTGTCTTAGGTCTCTCTTTATGTAGTGTTGTGATGTCTCTTGTCGTGATGTATGTTTTATCCTATATTTGTATTTTATTTTTTATTTGTAATCCCAGCCCCTTTTGGTAGGCCGTCATTGTAAATAAGAATTTGTTCTTAACTGACTTGCCTAGTTAAAAAGGTTAAATAAAATAAAATAAAAAATACTGCAGAGGATAATTTCATTAGAGTTAACAGCCTCAGAACTTGCAGCCCAAATAAATGCTTCACAGAGTTCAAGTAACAGCGCTTAGTGGGACTATAATTTGTTTTTCAACAGGACAATGATCCAACACACCACCAGGCTGTGTAAGGGCTATTTGATCAAGAAAGAGAGTGATGGAGTTCTGCATCAGATGACCTGGCCTCCACAATCACCCGACCTCAACCCAATTTGGGGTGAGTTGGTCCACAAAGTGAAGGAAAAGCAGCCAACAAGTGCTCAGCAAATGTGGGTACTACTTCAAGACTGTTGGAAAACCATTCCATGCGATGCTGGTTGAGAGAATGCCAAGAGTGTGCAAAGCTGTCATCAAGGCAAAGAGTGGCTACTTTGAAGATTTGATTCTGATTTGTTTAACACTTTTTTGGTTAACACCTGATTTCATATGTGTTATTTCATAGTTTTGATGTCTTGATTATTCGTCTACAATGTAAAACCTAATACAAATAAAGAATAACCCTTGAATGAATAGGTTTGTCCAAACTTTTGACTGGTACTGGACATGTTATTAAGGTGCAAGTATTCCATATTGTTCAGGAGTTGAAAGCTCCCCCCACCAGAGTCAGCACTGGGTTAGGCCACAGACGCATCCTGGAAGTGGTATGCTGTGATGCATGAGGCGCTGGGTGGCTGCCACTCCATCACCCCACCGTTCATCATCCCCTAATCATCCCTAGGTGCAGATGTGGGCTCCTATCCCCTTCATAAGGGTCCAAATGTGGACACTGGAGAAGGAGTGGGAGAAGGCGGTGACTGCCAGGGAGGTATGCCCAATGGACATTTTAGAGATCATGATTAAGGAGTAGTTTTATATATTTTGTTTGTATTTTATTTATAGCTATTATTTATACATTTTGTACTGATTTTAGTGAAGTCTTCATTGAAAAGTGTTTCTTGTTTGAAAAAAATAAATACAAATTGATATCGGGTACATCGACTGTTGGTGTGTTTTACTTTCAAAATTTCAACATTAAAAAATACACTCACACATCTGAGCATCATCTTGTTGCAGGTGCATGGTAACAATTAGATAACATGAAAGAAAAAATAAACCTGCACACTGCTTTTGCTATATACATTTTTTCAGTGTACGTGTCAGAGCTTTTTGCTCTACTCAACAAAATAAACTATCTTTGGTACAATGATTGTTTGGATTTCTATAGCTCTTTTCATAACAATCTCAAAGTGCATCAAAAGCAAACTAAACGAAAAGAGGCCAGGTCTTCGACTGCATCCTGCAAAGATTGAGAGGGACGCTTCATGGCTTGATCAGAGAAAGGTGGTCAGGGAGATGGTTGATGAAGATGGAGTCTGGTGATGATCTTGTTGAGGGCTAATCTGGGAACCAGCCTGAGTCTTGTAGCCACTGGACTTCTCCTTCGCAATGTGTGGAACCCTCTTGGATGATGCCTCGGCAGCTCTGGGTGCCAGAAAGCTCACTATACACAGTTCAGAGTAGTAGCTAGCCAGTCGTCCTGATTGTCAGCCCTCTGCCTCAGCACTGCATTCCGCTACTGCATCTGCCATTCCTCTCAAACCTCAAGTGACTCTTCAATTGATAATTGCTTAGGCCTATGGTTAACTCAAGTTTTCTCCAAATACTTTTCCAAATGCTACCTACTTATCTAGCTAACGTTATCCCGAAACAACAACACTCCGGCTCTCCACTGTAGTGAAAGGTCACTGGTTGGGGCTACATATGATCATTTTCGGTTCATATGCGAAGCATTCAAAACAACAGGGAACTAGGAAAAAACATTTGAACGCCCAGAAATACTGGCCTAATAGGTATACATGGACAGGGCCAAGTTCATCGGGCCGGAGTATTGTTGAATCTATTTCAGCACCCCGGTAGTGGAGAGCGCCACCACTGCAGCGGCTACAAAAATGTTTGGCAGGGTGATTGACATTTATTATTGGATTTTGTTCCACTTCCCCTTTCCCCGAAGTTTAGAATTGTGAACCCAATAGGGGATAGAACCCAGATGCTTTCAACTGCAAGTACTGTTTAAAAGTGTGTGCGTGTGTGTGTGTGTGTGTGTGTGTGTGTGTGTGTGTGTGTGTGTGTGTGTGTGTGTGTGTGTGTGTGTGTGTGTGTGTGTGTGTGTGTGTGTGTGTGTGGTCGTGTTTAACTATTCTTGCGGGGACCAGAAGTCCCCAGAAAAATAATAATCAAAAAAAATTTGACCAACTTGGGACATTTTGTTTGTCCGCATTAGGTTAAATGCTATTTCTAGGGTGTTTAGGGTTAAGGTTGGAATTAGTGTTATGTTTTAAGGTTAAAATTAAAGTTAGAATTAGTGTCAGGGTTAGGAGCTAGGGTTAGGTTTAGGTTTATGGTTATGGTCAAGGTTAGGTTTTTGAGTTAAGGTTAGGGTTAGGGTAAGAGTACGGGTTAGGTATGGGGTTAGGGGTTATGGAAAATAGGATTTTGAATTTACAGTAACTGAATTTTGTGTCCCCACAAGGTTAGCTGCACAAGACTGTGTGTGTGTGTGTGTGTGGGGGGGGGGGGGGTGTGGATGTGGGTGTGTGTGTGTGTAGGCAGGCACCTGAGCCATAGGGCAGACTGAGCATCTACCACTGATGCTCACTGATTATCTTATCATTTTAGCAGATAATTGTTAGTTTTTTTAGCTAGTAATATGTCAATATTACCTTTAGAAATAAGCTATGACCAAATAATATAGCACAGTTTTGGATTTCACCCACGTCTAAAAAGCTAATTGTTTAGACCATTTGGAAAAAGCAAAACTTCCAAAAATGTTTCATATGGTGAACCTGGCAAATGAAAACCCCAATCAGCAGTTCAATGTCCAATCAGCAAGATGTGAGTTGTGTCTACTCAGGTAACAACTCTGCAGGTAAACCAACATTTTCTACAGTGCATTCGGTAGCAATGACCCAGCAAATTACATTGGTTATCACCCAACTAATAAAGCCTATAATTTGACATTGCGAAAGGCGTTTTACAAGCTTTTGAATGCTGAAGGTGCCGCGCAGATATGTATGTGTATATTAGATTAGGGATTGGCTCATGTTGGCACGAGCAGCTGCGCTCTGTTTGCACATGTTACCTGACTGACTGTCATACGTATTTACATGCTTAGTTCAATAGACCACTGACAGAGATGACGCATCAATTCAGTCACAACAGATTAGAGGTATTTTCGGACGTGGGAAATACAGTTATATCAAACGATAGTGAACCGGCAGTTTGTGACGTTTTAATCAATTTCAAGATCGATTCATTCTACATTTGGATCTGTTTGGGCTCCTGCGGACTGATACATCCATATCTTAAACATCTGAAAGGGGGACCGATGCATTTCGGTGAATCAGTACATCTCTACAACACCCACACATTTGTTTTCAACTAAATAATTTGGTGGTGTCAGCAAACTTATTTTCCATGGGTCACAAAGTTAACAAGTTTGCTAACCACTTTTTGCAATGATATGGCCAGTATTTGTTTTGTACTACAGTACAGATACTGAGTGTGAACCTCCCTAGTGAATCAATCGGTGCATCTCCACTCTCTAAAGAAACACTGTTTCTTCTACCCACTATACATACCCTGGGTAGCCACTCGCTGTTATTAATATGAAATATTTAATATCTATGAATATTTCATCATGTTGGAAAAAACAGGTACATTTGTATCATTTATCAGGCAGAACAAAAGCAGCACCCAGTTTAATGCAAGGTAAAAAGTCTGGTGTGTGCGTGCATGTATGTGCGTGTGCCTGCCTTCGCATGCCCGGATGTGCGTGCGTGCAAGTGTGTGACGGTTCAGTCAGGAGTTGCTCTCTTGAAGTGTTCTTGAAACAGAATCTTGTTATAGTTGTTATTTAACCAATTAAAGAGTAATCTTTACTGGTGTGCGGCAATTAGCATGTACAGTGCCTTGTGAAAGTATTCACCCCCCTTGGCATTTTTCCTATTTTGTTGCATTACAACCTGTCATTTAAATGGATTTTTATTTGGATTTCATGAAAAGTATGGTCACACCAGATACTAACAGGTTTTCTGATCCACACCCCTACTTTTTATTGTAAGGTATCTGTGACCAACAGATGCATATCTGTATTCCCAGCAGTGTCGAAGCGTCCTTCAGGGCATTGTCTGCATATATGCCCCTTTTATTTATCCTACGGTTCTGACTTGGTGTACAGGGAGAAAACTGTAAGAACGTCCCATGTTCTGAATTCTGTACATTTCAAAAGTTATGAACAAATAGTTATATTTACTATGTGTGTCCTAGCTCGCTCATTACTACTTCCGGCGCCGACAGAGATGGCCGCCTCGCTTCGCGTTCCTAGGAAACTATGCAGTTTTTTGTTTTTTTACGTGTTATTTCTTACATTAGTACCCCAGGTCATCTTAGGTTTCATCACATACAGTCGAGAAGAACTACTGAATATAAGATCAGCGTCAACTCACCATCAGTACGACCAAGAATACGCTTTTCGCGACGCGGATCCTGTGCTCTGCCTTACAAACAGGACAACGGAGTGGATCCCATGCAGCGACCCAAAAAAACGACTCCGAAAAAGAGGGAAACGAGGCGGTCTTCTGGTCAGACTCCGGAGACGGGCACACCGTGCACCATTCCCTACCATTCTTCTTGCCAATGTCCAGTCTCTTGACAACAAGGTTGATGAAATCCGAGCAAGGGTAGCATTCCAGAGGGACATCAGAGACTGTAACGTTCTTTGCTTCACGGAAACGTGGCTTACTGGAGAGACGCTATCCGAAGCGGTGCAGCCAACAGGTTTCTCCACGCATCGCGCAGACAGGAAAAAACATATTTCTGGTAAAAAGAGGGGCGGGGGCGTATGCCTTATGACTAACGTGACATGGTGTGATGAAAGAAACATACAGGAACTCAAATCCTTCTGTTCACCTGATTTAGAATTCCTCACAATCAAATGTAGACCGCATTATCTACCAAGAGAATTCTCTTCGATTATAATCACAGCCGTATATATCCCCCCCCAAGCAGACACATCGTTGGCTCTGAATGAACTTTATTTGACTCTTTGCAAACTGGAAACCATTTATCCGGAGGCTGCATTCATTGTAGCTGGGGATTTTAACAAGGCTAATCTGAAAACAAGACTCCCCAAATTTTATCAGCATATCGATTGCGCAACCAGGGGTGGAAAGACCTTGGATCATTGTTACTCTAACTTCCGCGACGCATATAAGGCCCTGCCCCGCCCCCCTTTCGGAAAAGCTGACCACGACTCCATTTTGTTGATCCCTGCCTACAGACAGAAACTAAAACAAGAGGCTCCCACGCTGAGGTCTGTCCAACGCTGGTCCGACCAAGCTGACTCCACACTCCAAGACTGCTTCCATCACGTGGACTGGGACATGTTTCGTATTGCGTCAGACAACAACATTGACGAATACGCTGATTCGGTGTGCGAGTTCATTAGAACGTGCGTTGAAGATGTCGTTCCCATAGCAACGATTAAAACATTCCCTAACCAGAAACCGTGGATTGATGGCAGCATTCGTGTGAAACTGAAAGCGCGAACCACTGCTTTTAATCAGGGCAAGGTGTCTGGTAACATGACCGAATACAAACAGTGCAGCTATTCCCTCCGCAAGGCTATCAAACAAGCTAAGCGTCAGTACAGAGACAAAGTAGAATCTCAATTCAACGGCTCAGACACAAGAGGCATGTGGCAGGGTCTACAGTCAATCACGGACTACAGGAAGAAATCCAGCCCAGTCACGGACCAGGATGTCCTGCTCCCAGGCAGACTAAATAACTTTTTTGCCCGCTTTGAGGACAATACAGTGCCACTGACATGGCCTGCAACGAAAACTTGCGGTTTCTCCTTCACTGCAGCCGAGGTGAGTAAGACATTTAAACGTGTTAACCCTCGCAAGGCTGCAGGCCCAGACGGCATCCCCAGCCGCGCCCTCAGAGCATGCGCAGACCAGCTGGCCGGTGTGTTTACGGACATATTCAATCAATCCCTATACCAGTCTGCTGTTCCCACATGCTTCAAGAGGGCCACCATTGTTCCTGTTCCCAAGAAAGCTAAGGTAACTGAGCTAAACGACTACCGCCCCGTAGCACTCACTTCCGTCATCATGAAGTGCTTTGAGAGACTAGTCAAGGACCATATCACCTCCACCCTACCTGACACCCTAGACCCACTCCAATTTGCTTACCGCCCAAATAGGTCCACAGACGATGCAATCTCAACCACACTGCACACTGCCCTAACCCATCTGGACAAGAGGAATACCTATGTGAGAATGCTGTTCATTGACTACAGCTCGGCATTCAACACCATAGTACCCGCCAAGCTCGTCATCAAGCTCGAGACCCTGGGTCTCGACCCCGCCCTGTGCAACTGGGTACTGGACTTCCTGACGGGCCGCCCCCAGGTGTTGAGGGTATGCAACAACATCTCCTCCCCGCTGATCCTCAACACTGGGGCCCCACAAGGGTGCGTTCTGAGCCCTCTCCTGTACTCCCTGTTCACCCACGACTGCGTGGCCACGCACGCCTCCAACTCAATCATCAAGTTTGCGGACGACACAACAGTGGTAGGCTTGATTACCAACAACGACGAGACGGCCTACAGGGAGGAGGTGAGGGCCCTCGGAGTGTGGTGTCAGGAAAATAACCTCACACTCAACGTCAACAAAACTAAGGAGATGATTGTGGACTTCAGGAAACAGCAGAGGGAACACCCTCCCTATCCACATCGATGGAACAGTAGTGAAGAGGGTTGCAAGCTTTAAGTTCCTCGGCATACACATGACAGACAAACTGAATTGGTCCACTCACACAGACAGCATTGTGAAGAAGGCGCAGCAGCGCCTCTTCAACCTCAGGAGGCTGAAGAAATTCAGCTTGTCACCAAAAGCACTCACAAACTTCTACAGATGCACAATCGAGAGCATCCTGGCGGGCTGTATCACCGCCTGGTACGGCAACTGCTCCGCCCTCAACCGTAAGGCTCTCCAGAGGGTAGTGAGGTCTGCACAACGCATCACCGGGGGCAAACTACCTGCCCTCCAGGACACCTACACCACCCGATGTCACAGGAAGGCCATAAAGATCATCAAGGACATCAACCACCCGAGCCACTGCCTGTTCACCCCGCTATCATCCAGAAGGCGAGGTCAGTACAGGTGCATCAAAGCTGGGACCGAGAGACTGAAAAACAGCTTCTATCTCAAGGCTATCAGACTGTTAAACAGCCACCACTAACATTGAGTGGCTGCTGCCAACACACTGACACTGACTCAACTCCAGCCACTTTAATAATGGGAATTGATGGGAAATTATGTAAATATATCACTAGCCACTTTAAACAATGCTACCTTATATAATGTTACTTACCCTACATTATTCATCTCATATGCATACGTATATACTGTACTCTATATCATCGACTGTATCCTTATGTAATACATGTATCACTAGCCACTTTAACTATGCCACTTTGTTTACATACTCATCTCATATGTATATACTGTACTCGATACCATCTACTGTATCTGCCTATGCTGCTCTGTACCATCACTCATTCATATATCCTTATGTACATATTCTTTATCCCCTCACACTGTGTACAAGACAGTAGTTTTGGAATTGTTAGTTAGATTACTTGTTGGTTATTACTGCATTGTCGGAACTAGAAGCACAAGCATTTCGCTACACTCGCATTAACATCTGCTAACCATGTGTATGTGACAAATAAAATTTGATTTGATTTGATTTGATAATGTCTTAATGGAAATTATGGATTTGTCACGTTCTGACTATAGTTCTTGTGTGTTTTCCTTGTTTTAGTGTTGGTCAGGACGTGAGCTGGGTGGGCATTCTATGTTGTATGTCTAGTTTGTCTAGTTCTATGTTTGGCCTGATATGGTTCTCAATCAGAGGCAGGTGTTAGTCATTGTCTCTGATTGGGAACCATATTTAGGTAGCCTGTTTTGTGTTGGGTTTTGTGGGTGGTTGTTTCCTGTCTTTGAGTTCTCTGCACCAGATAGGACTGTTTCGGTTTTGCCACATTTGTTATTTTGTATTTGTGTTCTTGTTTAGTTTTTCTTATTAAAAAACATGAACTCTAACCACGCTGCATTTTGGTCCTCCTCTCCTTCGACGGAAGAAAGCCGTCACAGGATTGCCTCTTATCTGCTCATCGTTCCCTTATACCATAGTTTGTACATCTCAACTGTCAGTAGAAACCACATTTGTTTAAGCGGTTCAGCCATATCAGCAATGTTTTTTTTAAAATCCAGAAAATGAGACTGAATGAACTGTTTTGCTGCCAGACAAGGCTCTGCTGATAGCCAGGTGTAGCGGTGGTAAGGATTCACTCCATGGTGCTGAAAAGAAAGCTGTGCTGTTGGGGAAACGTTATGTAGGACCTAAGAGGTTGTCGGCACCGTTTGTCACCATTATAGTGCAATTCATGTATTTTGTGTTGTGTTGCGTTGTGTAGTGCCTTTGCTAGCATTCATCCAAAGATACACTACCGGTCAAAAGTTTTAAAACACCTACTTATTCAAGGGTTTTTCTTTATTTTTACTATTTTCTACAATGTAGAATAATAGTGAAGACATCACTGCTATGAAATAACATGTATGGAATCATGTAGTAACCAAAAAAAGTGTTAATCAAATCAAAGTATATTTTATATTTATGATTCTTCAAAGTAGCAACCCTTTGCCTTCATGACAGCTTTGCACACTCTTGGCATTATCTAAACCAGCTTTATGAGGTAGTCACCTGTAATGCATTTCAATTAACAGGTGTGCCTTCTTAATAGTTAATTTGTGGAATTTATTTCCTTTTTAATGCATTAGAGCTAATCAGTTAAGTTGTGACAAGGTCGTTGGGGGCAACTCCACTCGGTCTCTCTTTCCCTCCATCCTCTTTCTCTCTCTCTCTCTCTCTCTCTCTCTCTCTCTTCTCTCTCTCTCTTTCTCTCTCTCTCATATTCAGACTTTATTAGCATGAATGACAAAACCACTGTTGCTAAAGTGAAGTGAGATAAAGATGGTAATGATAATCTCTTTCTATCCCTCTCCCTCTCTCTATCCCTCTCTCCCTTTCTCTCTCTCACACACTGTCTCTGTCTTTCCCCTTCTGTCTCTCTCAACTCCCCCCAGTCTCTCTCTTTCTCTCCAGCGTCTTTCACTTCAATTCGATTTAAGGGCTTTATTGGCATGGGAAACATATGTTTACTCTGCCAAAGCAAGTGAAATAGATAATAAGCAAAAGATAATTAAACAATAAAAAAATGTACAGTAAACATTACACTCACAAAAGTTTCAAAAGAATAAAGACATTTCAAATGTCATATGTGCAAATAGTTAAAGTACAAAGGGAAAATAAATAAACATAAATATGGGTTGTATTTACAAAAATGTTTGTTTTTCACTAGTTGCTCTTTTCTTGTGGCAACAGGTCACAAATATTGCTGCTGTGAATACCACACTGTGGTATTTCACCCAGTAGATATGGGAGTTTATCAAAATTTAGTTTGTTTTCAAATTATTTTTCGAATTTCTAGCAAAATATAGAATGTTCCTGTTTTGATTAATTTAATTGAGTGTTTTAGGTCTGCTCTATACCAAATTAGCATACCCCCTGAGTCCCTTCCCTGTTTCACACCTGGTAGTTTGGTGGATGGGAATACCAGCTCTCTGTAACCTACCAGCTCTCTGTAACCAGTGGGTCCATCTCCTCTTGTAGGATGACAATATCTGTATTTCTGATTTCTTTGGTGAAGTCCAGGTTCTGGCTCTTTAGGCCAAAGTCAGATGACCTCAGGCCATGGATTTTCCAGGGTGAGATAGTGAAGGCTTTGTGTTCCATAAAGTGTCCAATGTTGTTATTCATGTTTTTTGGCTTCAGACCAGTAACTGTGAGCAGAGCCTGCTGAGCATCTGGTACTGTACATACCATTGGCTCGCTCTCAATTCAATTCAAGGGCTTTATTTGCATGGGAAACATATGTTTACATTGCCAAAGCAAGTGAAATGGATAAACAAAAGTGAAATAAACAATAAAAAATGAACAGTCAGAATTACACACAAAACAGTTCCAAAATAAAAAATACATTTCATGTCATTATGTATATTTACAGTGTTGCAATTATGTGCTAATAGTTAAAGTACAGAAGGGAAAATAAAAAACATAAACATATCTCTCTCACTCTCTCTCACACACACACTTTCTTTGTCTTTCCCATCCTGTCTCTCTCAACTCCCCCCGGTCTCTCTCTTTTTCTCCCCCCTCTCTCTCCCCATCTCCCCCCCCCCCCCCCCCCCCCTCTCTCTCCCCATCTCCCCGCTCCCCCCGGTCTCTCTCTTTTTCTCTCCCCCTCTATCTCCCCGCTCCCCCCGGTCTCTCTTTTTCTCTCCCCCATCTCTCTCTCTCTCTCTCTCGCTCTCTCTCTCTCTCGCTCTCTCTCTTTTTCTCTCCCCCATATCTCTCTCTCTCTCTCTCTCTCTCGCTCTCTCTCTTTTTCTCTCCCCCATATATCTCTCTCTCTCTCTCTCGCTCTCTTTCTCTCTCTCGCTCTCTCTTTCTCTCTCTCTCTCTCTCTCTCTCTCTCTCTCTCTCTCTCTCTCTCTCATATTCTGATTCAGATAAGCTTTATTAGCATGAATGACAAAGCCACTGTTGCTAAAGTGAAGTGAGATAACGATGGTAATGATCATGTCTTTCTTTCCCTCTCTTTCTCCCCATCTCTCTCTCCCCATCTCCCCCCCCCCTCCCTCTCTCTTCCCATCTCCCCGCTCCCCCATCTCTCTCTCTCTCTGCCCCACCCCCTCTCCCACTATCATTTAATTAATCTCATCACCGATTGCCTTCATAAACGAGTCAGTCTACTCAGACAAACCTCCATGCAACATGTTATACCCACAGTGGGAGTGGAGATATTTGGGCAGATTATGATGTTCTATCAGTCGTGATGTCATCTTAATTAATGTGGAGATGAAATGATCATGTTTAATTTGCAGGTTGGTTGGATCTAACCTGTCAATCAATAATAAATGAAAGTTTTTTAACTACAGAATATGAGAGATACTTTGATTGGCATATGTTCGCTCAGGAGTTTAATGATGCTTGTTATTGTTTTCAACTTTACCCTGCTTCAGCTCTCTCATACGTCTTTCCATCAATACATACTGTACCTTGTCATTGCTGCAAAAAAAATATCATTTTAATAAAATAGATCCTCTGTCACTTTCTGGTGGATTTTCAGAGCTGACAA